>NC_073256.2:7588257-7891287 GCF_029289425.2 Pan paniscus
ATCTACACTGCTATCTCTATAAACATGGAAATATCTACACCGCCATCTCTATAAACCTGAAAATATCTACACTGCCATCTCCATAAACATGGAACTAACTACTCCGCCATCTGTATAAACATGGAAACATCTACACAGCCATCTGTGTGAATAAGGAAATATCTACAATGCCATCTGTATAAAGATATAAATATCTGCACCGCGAGCTGTATAAACATGGAAATATCTACATCGCTATCTGTATAAACGTGGAAATACCAACACATCTATCGGTATAAACATGGAAATATCTACAACGCCATCTATATAAACATGGAAATATCTACACTGCTATGTCTATAAACATGGAAATACCTACACCGCTATCTCTATTAACATGGAAATATCTACACCGATATCTGTATAAACATGGAAATATCTACACCGCTATCTGTATAAACATGGAAATATTTACACAGCGATCTGTATAAACATGGAAATATCTACTCCGCGATCTGTATAAACATGGAAATATCTTCACCACGATCTGTATAAACATGGAAATATCTACACCGCAATCTGTATAAACATGGTAATATCTACACTACCATCTATATAAACATGGAAATATCTACACCGCCATCTGCATAAACATGGAAATATCTACAATGCCATCTGTAGAAAGATGGAAATATCTACACCGCAATCTGTGTAAACATGGAAATATCTACACCGATATCTGTAAAAACATGGAAATATCTACACCGCAATCTGTGTAAACATGGAAATATCTACACCGATATCTGTAAAAACATGGAAATATCTACAGCGCCATCTCTATAAACATTGAAATATCTCCACTGCCATCTGTAAAACATGGAAATATCTACACAGTCATCTGAATAAACATGGAAATATCTACACCACCATCTGTGTAAACATGGAAATACCTACAATACCATCTGTATACACATGGAAATATGTACACAGACAACTCTATAAGTATGGAAATAACTACACCGCCATCTGTATAAACATGGAAATATCTACACTGCCATCTGTAGAAAGATGGAATTATCTACACCGCTATCTCTATAAATATGGAAATATCTACACCGCCATCTCTATAAACATGAAAATATCTAGACTGCCATCTGCATAAAGATGGAAGTATCTACTCTGCCATGTGTATACACACGGAAATATCCACACCACCATCTGTGAAAACATGGAAATATCTACACCGCTATCTGTATAAACATGGAAATATCTACACCGCCAACTGCATGTCCATGGAAATATCTACGCTGCCATCTGTATAAACATGGAAATATCTACACGGCCATCTGTGTATAGATGGAAATATCAACAACGCCATCTGTACAAACATGGAAATATCTACACCGCTATCTCTATAAACATGGAAGTATCTGCAGAGCCATCGGTAAAACATGGAAAAACCTCTTCAGTCATCTGTATAAACATGGAAATATCTACAATGCCATCTGTATACACATGGAAATATCTACACAGCCATCTGTATAAACATGTAAATATCTACACTGCTATCTCTATAAACATGGAAATATCTACACCGCCATCTCTATAAACATGAAAATATCTACACTGCCATCTCCATAAACATGGAACTAACTACTCCGCCATCTGTATAAACATGGAAACATCTACACCGCCATCTGTGTGAATAAGGAAATATCTAAAATGCCATCAGTATAAAGATATAAATATCTGCACCGCGAGCTGTATAAAGATGGAAATATCTACATCGCTATCTGTATAAACATGGAAATACCAACACATCTATCGGTAAAAACATGGAAATATCTACAACGCCATCTATATAAACATGGAAATATCTACACAGCTATGTCTATAAACATGGAAATACCTACACCGCTATCTCTATAAACATGGAAATATCTACACCGCCATCTCTATAAACCTGAAAATATCTACACTGCCATCTCCATAAACATGGAACTAACTACTCCGCCATCTGTATAAACATGGAAACATCTACACAGCCATCTGTGTGAATAAGGAAATATCTACAATGCCATCTGTATAAAGATATAAATATCTGCACCGCGAGCTGTATAAACATGGAAATATCTACATCGCTATCTGTATAAACGTGGAAATACCAACACATCTATCGGTATAAACATGGAAATATCTACAACGCCATCTATATAAACATGGAAATATCTACACTGCTATGTCTATAAACATGGAAATACCTACACCGCTATCTCTATTAACATGGAAATATCTACACCGATATCTGTATAAACATGGAAATATCTACACCGCTATCTGTATAAACATGGAAATATTTACACAGCGATCTGTATAAACATGGAAATATCTACTCCGCGATCTGTATAAACATGGAAATATCTTCACCACGATCTGTATAAACATGGAAATATCTACACCGCAATCTGTATAAACATGGTAATATCTACACTACCATCTATATAAACATGGAAATATCTACACCGCCATCTGCATAAACATGGAAATATCTACAATGCCATCTGTAGAAAGATGGAAATATCTACACCGCAATCTGTGTAAACATGGAAATATCTACACCGATATCTGTAAAAACATGGAAATATCTACACCGCAATCTGTGTAAACATGGAAATATCTACACCGATATCTGTAAAAACATGGAAATATATACACCGCTATCTGTATAAACATGGAAATATCTACACCACTCTGTATAAACATGGAAATATCTACAGCGCCATCTCTATAAACATTGAAATATCTCCACTGCCATCTGTAAAACATGGAAATATCTACACAGTCATCTGAATAAACATGGAAATATCTACACCACCATCTGTGTAAACATGGAAATACCTACAATACCATCTGTATACACATGGAAATATGTACACAGACAACTCTATAAGTATGGAAATAACTACACCGCCATCTGTATAAACATGGAAATATCTACACTGCCATCTGTAGAAAGATGGAATTATCTACACCGCTATCTCTATAAATATGGAAATATCTACACCGCCATCTCTATAAACATGAAAATATCTAGACTGCCATCTGCATAAAGATGGAAGTATCTACTCTGCCATGTGTATACACACGGAAATATCCACACCACCATCTGTGAAAACATGGAAATATCTACACCGCTATCTGTATAAACATGGAAATATCTACACCGCCAACTGCATGTCCATGGAAATATCTACGCTGCCATCTGTATAAACATGGAAATATCTACACGGCCATCTGTGTATAGATGGAAATATCAACAACGCCATCTGTACAAACATGGAAATATCTACACCGCTATCTCTATAAACATGGAAATATCTGCAGAGCCATTGGTAAAACATGGAAAAACCTCTTCAGTCATCTGTATAAACATGGAAATATCTACAATGCCATCTGTATACACATGGAAATATCTACACAGCCATCTGTATAAACATGTAAATATCTACACTGCTATCTCTATAAACATGGAAATATCTACACCGCCATCTCTATAAACATGAAAATATCTACACTGCCATCTCCATAAACATGGAACTAACTACTCCGCCATCTGTATAAACATGGAAACATCTACACCGCCATCTGTGTGAATAAGGAAATATCTAAAATGCCATCAGTATAAAGATATAAATATCTGCACCGCGAGCTGTATAAAGATGGAAATATCTACATCGCTATCTGTATAAACATGGAAATACCAACACATCTATCGGTAAAAACATGGAAATATCTACAACGCCATCTATATAAACATGGAAATATCTACACAGCTATGTCTATAAACATGGAAATACCTACACCGCTATCTCTATAAACATGGAAATATCTACACCGCTATCTGCATAAACATGGAAATATCTACACCGCTATCTGTATAAACATGGAAATATCTTCACCGCGATCTGTATAAACATGGAAATATCTACACCGCGATCTGTATAAACATGGAAATATCTTCACCACGATCTGTATAAACATGGAAATATCTACACCGCTATCTGTATAAACATGGAAATATCTACACCGCCATCTGCATGTCCATGGAAATATCTACGCTGCCATCTGTATAAACATGGAAATATCTACACGGCCATCTGTGTATAGATGGAATTATCAACAACGCCATCTGTACAAACATGGAAATATCTACACCGCTATCTCTATAAACATGGAAATATCTGCAGAGCCATCGTTAAAACATGGAAATACCTCTACAGTCATCTGTATAAACATGTAAATATCTACACTGCTATCTCTATAAACATGGAAATATCTACACCGCCATCTCTATAAACATGAAAATATCTACACTGCCATCTCCATAAACATGGAACTAACTACTCCGCCATCTGTATAAACATGGATACATCTACACCGCCATCTGTGTGAATAAGGAAATATCTACAATGCCATCTGTATAAAGATATAAATATCTGCACCGCGAGCTGTATAAACATGGAAATATCTACATCGCTATCTGTATAAACGAAGAAATACCAACACATCTATCGGTATAAACATGGAAATATCTACAACGCCATCTATATAAACATGGATATATCTACACTGCTATGTCTATAAACATGGAAATACCTACACCGCTATCTCTATAAACATGGAAATATATACACTGCTATCTGTATAAACATGGAAATATCTACAACGCTATCTGTATAAACATGGAAATATCTACACCGCGATCTGTATAAACATAGAAATATCTACACCGTGATCTGTATAAACATCGAAATATCTTCACCACGATCTGTATAAACATGGAAATATCTACACCGCTATCTGTATAAACATGGTAATATCTACACCACCGTCTATATAAACATGGAAGTATCTACACCGCCATCTGCATAAACATGGAAATATCTACAATGCCATCTGTAGAAAGATGGAAATATCTACACCGCAATCTGTGTAAAAATGGAAATATCTACACCGTTATCTCTAAAAACATGGAAATATCTACACCGCTATCTGTATAAACATGGAAATATCTACACCGCGATCTGTATAAACATGGAATATCTACAGCGCCATCTCGATAAACATTGAAATATCTACACTGCCATCTGTAAAAACATGGAAATATCTACACAGTCATCTGAATAAACATGGAAATATCTACACCACCATCTGTATAAACATGGAAATACCTACAATACCATCTGTATACACATGGAAATATCTACACAGACATCTGTATAAGTATGGAAATATCTACACCGCCATCTGTATAAACATGGAAATATCTACACTGCCATCTGTAGAAAGATGGAATTATCTACACCGCTATCTCTATAAATATGGAAATATCTACACCGCCATCTCTATAAACATGAAAATATCTACACTGCCATCTCCATAAAGATGGAAGTATCTACTCCGCCATGTGTATAAACACGGAAATATCTACACCACCATCTGTGAAAACTTGGAAATATCTACACCGCTATCTGTATAAACATGGAAATATCTACACCGCCATCTGCATGTCCATGGAAATATCTACGCTGCCATCTGTATAAACATGGAAATATCTACACGGCCATCTGTGTATAGATGGAAATATCAACATCACCATCTGTACAAACATGGAAATATCTTCACCGCTATCTCTATAAACATGGAAATATCTGCACAGCCATCTGTAAAACATGGAAATACCTCTACAGTCATCTGTATAAACATGGAAATATCTTCAATGCCAACTGTATACACATGGAAATACCTACACAGCCATCTGTATAAACATGTAAATATCTACACTGCTATCTCTATAAACATGGAAATATCTACACCGCCATCTCTATAAACATGAAAATATCTACACTGCCATCTCCATAAACATGGAACTAACTACTCCGCCATCTGTATAAACATGGAAACATCTACACCGCCATCTGTGTGAATAAGAAAATATCTACAATGCCATCTGTATAAAGATATAAATCTCTGCACCGCGAGCTGTATAAACATGGAAATATCTACATCGCTATCTGTATAAACGTGGAAATACCAACACATCTATCGGTATAAACATGGAAATATCTACAACGCCATCTATATAAACATGGAAATATCTACACTGCTATGTCTATAAACATGGAAATACCTACACCGCTATCTCTATTAACATGGAAATATCTACACCTCTATCTGTATAAACATGGAAATATCTACACCGCTATCTGTATAAACATGGAAATATGTACACAGCGATCTGTATAAACATGGAAATATCTACTCCACGATCTGTATAAACATGGAAATATCTTCACCACGATCTGTATAAACATGGAAATATCTACACCGCTATCTGTATAAACATGGTAATACCTACAATACCATCTATATAAACATGGAAATATCTACACCGCCATCTGCATAAACATGGAAATATCTACAATGCCATCTGTAGAAAGATGGAAATATCTACACCGCAATCTGTGTAAACATGGAAATATCTACACCGATATCTGTAAAAACATGGAAATATCTACACCGCTATCTGTATAAACATGGAAATACCTACACCGCGATCTGTATAAACATGGAAATATCTACAGCGCCATCTCTATAAACATTGAAATATCTACACTGCCATCTGTAAAACATGGAAATATCTACACAGTCATCTGAATAAACATGGAAATATCTACACCACCATCTGTATAAACATGGAGATACCTACAATACCATCTGTATACACATGGAAATAGCTACACAGACATCTCTATAAGTATGGAAATATCTACACCGCCATCTGTATAAACATGGAAATATCTAGACTGCCATCTGCATAAAGATGGAAGTATCTACTCTGCCATGTGTATACACACGGAAATATCCACACCACCATCTGTGAAAACATGGAAATATCTACACCGCTATCTGTATAAACATGGAAATATCTACACCGCCAACTGCATGTCCATGGAAATATCTACGCTGCCATCTGTATAAACATGGAAATATCTACACGGCCATCTGTGTATAGATGGAAATATCAACAACGCCATCTGTACAAACATGGAAATATCTACACCGCTATCTCTATAAACATGGAAATATCTGCAGAGCCATCGGTAAAACATGGAAAAACCTCTTCAGTCATCTGTATAAACATGGAAATATCTACAATGCCATCTGTATACACATGGAAATATCTACACAGCCATCTGTATAAACATGTAAATATCTACACTGCTATCTCTATAAACATGGAAATATCTACACCGCCATCTCTATAAACATGAAAATATCTACACTGCCATCTCCATAAACATGGAACTAACTACTCCGCCATCTGTATAAACATGGAAACATCTACACCGCCATCTGTGTGAATAAGGAAATATCTAAAATGCCATCAGTATAAAGATATAAATATCTGCACCGCGAGCTGTATAAAGATGGAAATATCTACATCGCTATCTGTATAAACATGGAAATACCAACACATCTATCGGTAAAAACATGGAAATATCTACAACGCCATCTATATAAACATGGAAATATCTACACAGCTATGTCTATAAACATGGAAATACCTACACCGCTATCTCTATAAACATGGAAATATCTACACCGCTATCTGTATAAACATGGAAATATCTACACCGCTATCTGTATAAACATGGAAATATCTTCACCGCGATCTGTATAAACATGGAAATATCTACACTGCGATCTGTATAAACATGGAAATATCTTCACCACGATCTGTATAAACATGGAAATATCTACACCGCTATCTGTATAAACATGGTAATATCTACACCAACATCTATATAAACATGGAAATATCTACACCGCCATCTGCATAAACATGGAAATATCTACAATGCCATCTGTAGAAAGATGGAAATATCTACACCGCAATCTGTGTAAACATGGAAATATCTACACCGATATCTGTAAAAACATGGAAATATATACACCGCTATCTGTATAAACATGGAAATATCTACACCGCAATCTGTATAAACATGGAAATATCTACAGCGCCATCTCTATAAACATTGAAATATCTACACTGCCATCTGCAAAACATGGAAATATCTACACAGTCATCTGAATAAACATGGAAATATCTACACCACCATCTGTATAAACATGGAAATACCTACAATACCATCTGTATACACATGGAAATATGTACACAGACAACTCTATAAGTATGGAAATATCTACACCGCCATCTGTATGAACATGGAAATATCTACACTGCCATCTGTAGAAAGATGGAAATATCTACACCGCTATCTCTATAAATATGGAAATATCTACACCGCCGTCTCTATAAACATGAAAATATCTACACTGCCATCTCCATAAAGATGGAAGTATCTACTCCGCCATGTGTATAAACACGGAAACATCTACACCACCATCTGTGAAAACATGGAAATATCTACACCGCTATCTGTATAAACATGGAAATATCTACACCGCCATCTGCATGTCCATGGAAATATCTACGCTGCCATCTGTATAAACATGGAAATATCTACACGGCCATCTGTGTATAGATGGAATTATCAACAACGCCATCTGTACAAACATGGAAATATCTACACCGCTATCTCTATAAACATGGAAATATCTGCAGAGCCATCGTTAAAACATGGAAATACCTCTACAGTCATCTGTATAAACATGTAAATATCTACACTGCTATCTCTATAAACATGGAAATATCTACACCGCCATCTCTATAAACATGAAAATATCTACACTGCCATCTCCATAAACATGGAACTAACTACTCCGCCATCTGTATAAACATGGATACATCTACACCGCCATCTGTGTGAATAAGGAAATATCTACTATGCCATCTGTATAAAGATATAAATATCTGCACCGCGAGCTGTATAAACATGGAAATATCTACATCGCTATCTGTATAAACGAAGAAATACCAACACATCTATCGGTATAAACATGGAAATATCTACAACGCCATCTATATAAACATGGATATATCTACACTGCTATGTCTATAAACATGGAAATACCTACACCGCTATCTCTATAAACATGGAAATATCTACACTGCTATCTGTATAAACATGGAAATATCTACAACGCTATCTGTATAAACATGGAAATATCTTCACCACGATCTGTATAAACATGGAAATATCTACACCGCTATCTGTATAAACATGGTAATATCTATACTACCATCTATATAAACATGGAAATATCTACACCGCCATCTGCATAAACATGGAAATATCTACAATGCCATCTGTAGAAAGATGGAAATATCTACACCGCAATCTGTGTAAACATGGAAATAACTACACCGATATCTGTAAAAACATGGAAATATCTACACCGCAATCTGTGTAAACATGGAAATATCTACACCGATATCTGTAAAAACATGGAAATATATACACCGCTATCTGTATAAACATGGAAATATCTACACCACTCTGTATAAACATGGAAATATCTACAGCGCCATCTCTATAAACATTGAAATATCTCCACTGCCATCTGTAAAACATGGAAATATGTACACAGTCATCTGAATAAACATGGAAATATCTACACCACCATCTGTATAAACATGGAAATACCTACAATACCATCTGTATACACATGGAAATATGTACACAGACAACTCTATAAGTATGGAAATAACTACACCGCCATCTGTATAAACATGGAAATATCTACACTGCCATCTGTAGAAAGATGGAATTATCTACACCGCTATCTCTATAAATATGGAAATATCTACACCGCCATCTCTATAAACATGAAAATATCTAGACTGCCATCTGCATAAAGATGGAAGTATCTACTCTGCCATGTGTATACACACGGAAATATCCACACCACCATCTGTGAAAACATGGAAATATCTACACCGCTATCTGTATAAACATGGAAATATCTACACCGCCAACTGCATGTCCATGGAAATATCTACGCTGCCATCGGTATAAACATGGAAATATCTACACGGCCATCTGTGTATAGATGGAAATATCAACAACGCCATCTGTACAAACATGGAAATATCTACACCGCTATCTCTATAAACATGGAAATATCTGCAGAGCCATCGGTAAAACATGGAAAAACCTCTTCAGTCATCTGTATAAACATGGAAATATCTACAATGCCATCTGTATACACATGGAAATATCTACACAGCCATCTGTATAAACATGTAAATATCTACACTGCTATCTCTATAAACATGGAAATATCTACACCGCCATCTCTATAAACATGAAAATATCTACACTGCCATCTCCATAAACATGGAACTAACTACTCCGCCATCTGTATAAACATGGAAACATCTACACCGCCATCTGTGTGAATAAGGAAATATCTAAAATGCCATCAGTATAAAGATATAAATATCTGCACCGCGAGCTGTATAAAGATGGAAATATCTACATCGCTATCTGTAAAAACATGGAAATACCAACACATCTATCGGTAAAAACATGGAAATATCTACAACGCCATCTATATAAACATGGAAATATCTACACAGCTATGTCTATAAACATGGAAATACCTACACCGCTATCTCTATAAACATGGAAATATCTACACCGCTATCTGTATAAACATGGAAATATCTACACCGCTATCTGTATAAACATGGAAATATCTTCACCGCGATCTGTATAAACATGGAAATATCTACACCGCGATCTGTATAAACATGGAAATATCTTCACCACGATCTGTATAAACATGGAAATATCTACACCGCTATCTGTATAAACATGGTAATATCTACACCACCATCTATATAAACATGGAAATATCTACACCGCCATCTGCATAAACATGGAAATATCTACAATGCCATCTGTAGAAAGATGGAAATATGTACACCGCAATCTGTGTAAACATGGAAATATCTACACCGATATCTGTAAAAACATGGAAATATATACACCGCTATCTGTATAAACATGGAAATATCTACACCGCAATCTGTATAAACATGGAAATATCTACAGCGCCATCTCTATAAACATTGAAATATCTACACTGTCATCTGCAAAACATGGAAATATCTACACAGTCATCTGAATAAACATGGAAATATCTACACCACCATCTGTATAAACATGGAAATACCTACAATACCATCTGTATACACATGGAAATATGTACACAGACAACTCTATAAGTATGGAAATATCTACACCGCCATCTGTATAAACATGGAAATATCTACACTGCCATCTGTAGAAAGATGGAAATATCTACACCGCTATCTCTATAAATATGGAAATATCTACACCGCCGTCTCTATAAACATGAAAATATCTACACTGCCATCTCCATGAAGATGGAAGTATCTACTCCGCCATGTGTATAAACACGGAAACATCTACACCACCATCTGTGAAAACATGGAAATATCTACACCGCTATCTGTATAAACATGGAAATATCTACACCGCCATCTGCATGTCCATGGAAATATCTACGCTGCCATCTGTATAAACATGGAAATATCTACACGGCCATCTGTGTATAGATGGAATTATCAACAACGCCATCTGTACAAACATGGAAATATCTACACCGCTATCTCTATAAACATGGAAATATCTGCAGAGCCATCGTTAAAACATGGAAATACCTCTACAGTCATCTGTATAAACATGTAAATATCTACACTGCTATCTCTATAAACATGGAAATATCTACACCGCCATCTCTATAAACATGAAAATATCTACACTGCCATCTCCATAAACATGGAACTAACTACTCCGCCATCTGTATAAACATGGATACATCTACACCGCCATCTGTGTGAATAAGGAAATATCTACAACGCCATCTATATAAACATGGATATATCTAAACTGCTATGTCTATAAACATGGAAATACCTACACCGCTATCTCTATAAACATGGAAATATATACACTGCTATCTGTATAAACATGGAAATATCTACAACGCTATCTGTATAAACATGGAAATATCTACACCGCGATCTGTATAAACATAGAAATATCTACACCGTGATCTGTATAAACATCGAAATTTCTTCACCACGATCTGTATAAACATGGAAATATCTACACCGCTATCTGTATAAACATGGTAATATCTACACCACCGTCTATATAAACATGGAAGTATCTACACCGCCATCTGCATAAACATGGAAATATCTACAATGCCATCTGTAGAAAGATGGAAATATCTACACCGCAATCTGTGTAAAAATGTAAATATCTACACCGTTATCTCTAAAAACATGGAAATATCTACACCGCTATCTGTATAAACATGGAAATATCTACACCGCGATCTGTATAAACATGCAATATCTACAGCGCCATCTCTATAAACATTGAAATATCTACACTGCCATCTGTAAAAACATGGAAATATCTACACAGTCATCTGAATAAACATGGAAATATCTACACCACCATCTGTATAAACATGGAAATACCTACAATACCATCTGTATACACATGGAAATATCTACACAGACATCTGTATAAGTATGGAAATATCTACACCGCCATCTGTATAAACATGGAAATATCTACACTGCCATCTGTAGAAAGATGGAATTATCTACACCGCTATCTCTATAAATATGGAAATATCTACACCGCCATCTCTATAAACATGAAAATATCTACACTGCCATCTCCATAAAGATGGAAGTATCTACTCCGCCATGTGTATAAACACGGAAATATCTACACCACCATCTGTGAAAACTTGGAAATATCTACACCGCTATCTGTATAAACATGGAAATATCTACACCGCCATCTGCATGTCCATGGAAATATCTACGCTGCCATCTGTATAAACATGGAAATATCTACACGGCCATCTGTGTATAGATGGAAATATCAACATCACCATCTGTACAAACATGGAAATATCTTCACCGCTATCTCTATAAACATGGAAATATCTGCACAGCCATCTGTAAAACATGGAAATACCTCTACAGTCATCTGTATAAACATGGAAATATCTTCAATGCCAACTGTATACACATGGAAATATCTACACAGCCATCTGTATAAACATGTAAATATCTACACTGCTATCTCTATAAACATGGAAATATCTACACCGCCATCTCTATAAACATGAAAATATCTACACTGCCATCTCCATAAACATGGAACTAACTACTCCGCCATCTGTATAAACATGGAAACATCTACACCGCCATCTGTGTGAATAAGAAAATATCTACAATGCCATCTGTATAAAGATATAAATCTCTGCACCGCGAGCTGTATAAACATGGAAATATCTACATCGCTATCTGTATCAACGTGGAAATACCAACACATCTATCGGTATAAACATGGAAATATCTACAACGCCATCTATATAAACATGGAAATATCTACACTGCTATGTCTATAAACATGGAAATACCTACACCGCTATCTCTATTAACATGGAAATATCTACACCGCTATCTGTATAAACATGGAAATATCTACACCGCTATCTGTATAAACATGGAAATATGTACACAGCGATCTGTATAAACATGGAAATATCTACTCCGCGATCTGTATAAACATGGAAATATCTTCACCACGATCTGTATAAACATGGAAATATCTACACCGCTATCTGTATAAACATGGTAATACCTACAATACCATCTATATAAACATGGAAATATCTACACCGCCATCTGCATAAACATGGAAATATCTACAATGCCATCTGTAGAAAGATGGAAATATCTACACCGCAATCTGTGTAAACATGGAAATATCTACACCGATATCTGTAAAAACATGGAAATATCTACACCGCTATCTGTATAAACATGGAAATACCTACACCGCGATCTGTATAAACATGGAAATATCTACAGCGCCATCTCTATAAACATTGAAATATCTACACTGCCATCTGTAAAACATGGAAATATCTACACAGTCATCTGAATAAACATGGAAATATCTACACCACCATCTGTATAAACATGGAGATACCTACAATACCATCTGTATACACATGGAAATATCTACACAGACATCTCTATAAGTATGGAAATATCTACACCGCCATCTGTATAAACATGGAAATATCTACACTGCCATCTGTAGAAAGATGGAAATATCTACACCGCCATCTGCATGTCCATGGAAATATCTACGCTGCCATCTGTATAAACATGGAAATATCTACACGGCCCTCTGTGTATAGATGGAAATATCAACAACGCCATCTGTACAAACATGGAAATATCTACACCGCTATCTCTATAAACATGGAAATATCTGCAGAGCCATCGGTAAAACATGGAAATACCTCTACAGTCATCTGTATAAACATGGAAATATCTACAATGCCATCTGTATACACATGGAAATATCTACACAGCCATCTGTATAAACATGTAAATATCTACACTGCTATCTCTATAAACATGGAAATATCTACACCGCCATCTCTAAAAACATGAAAATATCTACACTGCCATCTCCATAAACATGGAACTAACTACTCCGCCATCTGTATAAACATGGAAACATCTATACCGCCATCTGTGTGAATAAGGAAATATCTACAATGCCATCTGTGTAAAGATATAAATATCTGCACCGCGAGCTGTATAAACATGGAAATATCTACATCGCTATCTGTATAAACGTAGAAATACCAACACATCTGTCGGTATAAACATGGAAATATCTACAACGCCATCTATATAAACATGGATATATCTACACTGCTATGTCTATAAACATGGAAATACCTACACCGCTATCTCTATAAACATGGAAATATCTACACTGCTATCTGTATAAACATGGAAATATCTACAACGCTATCTGTATAAACATGGAAATATCTACACCGCGATCTGTATAAACATGGAAATATCTACACCGCGATCTGTATAAACATGGATATATCTTCACCACGATCTGTATAAACATGGAAATATCTACACCGCTATCTGTATAAACATGGTAATATCTACACCACCATCTATATAAACATGGAAGTATCTACACCGCCATCTGCATAAACATGGAAATATCTACAATGCCATCTGTAGAAAGATGGAAATATCTACACCGCAATCGGTGCAAACATGGAAACATCTACACCGTTATCTCTAAAAACATGGAAATATCTACACCGCTATCTGTATAAACATGGAAATATCTACACTGCGATCTGTATAAACATGGAATATCTACAGCGCCATCTCTATAAACATTGAAATATCTACACTGCCATCTGTAAAAACATGGAAATATCTACACAGTCATCTGAATAAACATGGAAATATCTACACCACCATCTGTATAAACATGGAAATACCTACAATACCATCTGTATACACATGGAAATATCTACACAGACATCTGTATAAGTATGGAAATATCTACACCGCCATCTGTATAAACATGGAAATATCTACACTGCCATCTGTAGAAAGATGGAAATATCTACACCGCTATCTCCATAAATATGGAAATATCTACACCGCCATCTGTATAAACATGGAAATATCTACACTGCCATCTGTAGAAAGATGGAATTATCTACACCGCTATCTCTATAAATATGGAAATATCTACACCGCCATCTCTATAAACATGAAAATATCTACACTGCCATCTCGATTAAGATGGAAGTATCTACTCCGCCATGTGTATAAACACGGAAATATCTACACCACCATCTGTGAAAACATGGAAATATCTACACCGCTATCTGTATAAACATGGAAATATCTACACCGCCATCTGCATGTCCATGGAAATATCTACGCTGCCATCTGTATAAACATGGAAATATCTACACGGCCATCTGTGTATAGATGGAAATATCAACATCGCCATCTGTACAAACATGGAAATATCTACACCGCTATCTCTATAAACATGGAAATATCTGCACAGCCATCTGTAAAACATGGAAATACCTCTACAGTCATCTGTATAAACATGGAAATATCTACAATGCCAACTGTATACACATGGAAATATCTACACAGCCATCTGTATAAACATGTAAATATCTACACTGCTATCTCTATAAACATGGAAATATCTACACCGCCATCTCTATAAACATGAAAATATCTACACTGCCATCTCCATAAACATGGAACTAACTACTCCGCCATCTGTATAAACATGGAAACATCTACACCGCCATCTGTGTGAATAAGGAAATATCTACAATGCCATCTGTATAAAGATATAAATCTCTGCACCGCGAGCTGTATAAACATGGAAATATCTACATCGCTATCTGTATAAACGTGGAAATACCAACACATCTATCGGTATAAACATGGAAATATCTACAACGCCATCTATATAAACATGGAAATATCTACATTGCTATGTCTATAAACATGGAAATACCTACACCGCTATCTCTATTAACATGGAAATATCTACACCGCTATCTGTATAAACATGGAAATATCTACACCGCTATCTGTATAAACATGGAAATATGTACACAGCGATCTGTATAAACATGGAAATATCTACTCCGCGATCTGTATAAACATGGAAATATCTTCACCACGATCTGTATAAACATGGAAATATCTACACCGCTATCTGTATAAACATGGTAATACCTACACCACCATCTATATAAACATGGAAATATCTACACCGCCATCTGCATAAACATGGAAATATCTACAATGCCATCTGTAGAAAGATGGAAATATCTACACCGCAATCTGTGTAAACATGGAAATATCTACACCGATATCTGTAAAAACATGGAAATATCTACACCGCTATCTGTATAAACATGGAAATACCTACACGGCGATCTGTATAAACATGGAAATATCTACAGCGCCATCTCTATAAACATTGAAATATCTACACTGCCATCTGTAAAACATGGAAATATCTACACAGTCATCTGAATAAACATGGAAATATCTACACCACCATCTGTATAAACATGGAGATACCTACAATACCATCTGTATACACATGGAAATATCTACACAGACATCCCTATAAGTATGGAAATATCTACACCGCCATCTGTATAAACATGGAGATATCTACACTGCCATCTGTAGAAAGATGGAAATATCTACACCGCGATCTGTATAAACATGGAAATATCTTCACCACGATCTGTATAAACATGGAAATATCTACACCGCTATCTGTATAAACATGGTAATATCTACACCACCATCTATATAAACATGGAAATATCTACACCGCCATCTGCATAAACATGGAAATATCTACAATGCCATCTGCAGAAAGATGGAAATATCTACACCGCAATCTGTGTAAACATGGAAATATCTACACCGATATCTGTAAAAACATGGAAATATATACACCGCTATCTGTATATACATGGAAATATCTACACCACTCTGTATAAACATGGAAATATCTACAGCGCCATCTCTATAAACATTGAAATATCTACACTGCCATCTGTAAAACATGGAAATATCTACACAGTCATCTGAATAAACATGGAAATATCTACACCACCATCTGTATAAACATGGAAATACCTACAATACCATCTGTATACACATGGAAATATGTACACAGACAACTCTATAAGTATGGAAATAACTACACCGCCATCTGTATAAACATGGAAATATCTACACTGCCATCTGTAGAAAGATGGAAATATCTACACCGCTATCTCTCTAAATATGGAAATATCTACACCGCCATCTCTATAAACATGAAAATATCTACACTGCCATCTCCATAAAGATGGAAGTATCTACTCCCCCATGTGTATAAACACGGAAACATCTACACCACCATCTGTGAAAACATGGAAATATCTACACCGCTATCTGTATAAACATGGAAATAGCTACACCGCCATCTGCATGTCCATGGAAATATCTACGCTGCCATCTGTATAAACATGGAAATATCTACACGGCCATCTGTGTATAGATGGAATTATCAACAACGCCATCTGTACAAACATGGAAATATCTACACCGCTATCTCTATAAACATGGAAATATCTGCAGAGCCATCGGTAAAACATGGAATTACCTCTACAGTCATCTGTATAAACATGTAAATATCTACACTGCTATCTCTATAAACATGGAAATATCTACACCGCCATCTCTATAAACATGAAAATATCTACACTGCCATCTCCATAAACATGGAAATAACTACTCCGCCATCTGTATAAACATGGAAACATCTACACCGCCATCTGTGTGAATAAGGAAATATCTACAACGCCATCTGTATAAAGATATAAATATCTGCACCGCGAGCTGTATAAACATGGAAATATCTACATCGCTATCTGTATCAACGTGGAAATACCAACACATCTATCGGTATAAACATGGAAATATCTACAACGCCATCTATATAAACATGGAAATATCTACACCGCTATGTCTATAAACATGGAAATACCTACACCGCTATCTCTATAAACATGGAAATATCTACACCGCTATCTGTATAAACATGGAAATATCTGCACAGCGATCTGTATAAACATGGAAATATCTACACCGCGATCTGTATAAACATGGAAATATCTTCACCACGATCTGTATAAACATGGAAATATCTACACCGCTATCTGTATAAACATGGTAATATCTACACCACCATCTATATAAACATGGAAATATCTACACCGCCATCTGCATAAACATGGAAATATCTACAATGCCATCTGCAGAAAGATGGAAATATCTACACCGCAATCTGTGTAAACATGGAAATATCTACACCGATATCTGTAAAAACATGGAAATATATACACCGCTATCTGTATAAACATGGAAATATCTACACCACTCTGTATAAACATGGAAATATCTACAGCGCCATCTCTATAAACATTGAAATATCTACACTGCCATCTGTAAAACATGGAAATATCTACACAGTCATCTGAATAAACATGGAAATATCTACACCACCATCTGTATAAACATGGAAATACCTACAATACCATCTGTATACACATGGAAATATGTACACAGACAACTCTATAAGTATGGAAATAACTACACCGCCATCTGTAAACATGGAAATATCTACACTGCCATCTGTAGAAAGATGGAAATATCTACAGCGCTATCTCTCTAAATATGGAAATATCTACACCGCCATCTCTATAAACATGAAAATATCTACACTGCCATCTCCATAAAGATGGAAGTATCTACTCCCCCATGTGTATAAACACGGAAACATCTACACCACCATCTGTGAAAACATGGAAATATCTACACCGCTATCTGTATAAACATGGAAATAGCTACACCGCCATCTGCATGTCCTTGGAAATATCTACGCTGCCATCTGTATAAACATGGAAATATCTACACGGCCATCTGTGTATAGATGGAATTATCAACAACGCCATCTGTACAAACATGGAAATATCTACACCGCTATCTCTATAAACATGGAAATATCTGCAGAGCCATCGGTAAAACATGGAATTACCTCTACAGTCATCTGTATAAACATGTAAATATCTACACTGCTATCTCTATAAACATGGAAATATCTACACCGCCATCTCTATAAACATGAAAATATCTACACTGCCATCTCCATAAACATGGAAATAACTACTCCGCCATCTGTATAAACATGGAAACATCTACACCGCCATCTGTGTGAATAAGGAAATATCTACAACGCCATCTGTATAAAGATATAAATATCTGCACCGCGAGCTGTATAAACATGGAAATATCTACATCGCTATCTGTATCAACGTGGAAATACCAACACATCTATTGGTATAAACATGGAAATATCTACAACGCCATCTATATAAACATGGAAATATCTACACAACTATGTCTATAAACATGGAAATACCTACACCGCTATCTCTATAAACATGGAAATATCTACACCGCTATCTGTATAAACATGGAAATATCTGCACAGCGATCTGTATAAACATGGAAATATCTACACCGCGATCTGTATAAACATGGAAATATCTTCACCACGATCTGTATAAACATGGAAATATCTACACCGCTATCTGTATAAACATGGTAATATCTACACCACCATCTATATAAACATGGAAATATCTACACCGCCATCTGCATAAACATGGAAATATCTACAATGCCATCTGTAGAAAGATGGAAATATCTACACCGCAATCTGTGTAAACATGGAAATATCTACACCGATATCTGTAAAAACATGGAAATATATACACCGCTATCTGTATAAACATGGAAATATCTACACCGCACTCTGTATAAACATGGAAATATCTACAGCGACATCTCTATAAACATTGAAATATCTACACTGCCTTCTGTAAAACATGGAAATATCTACACAGTCATCTGAATAAACATGGAAATATCTACACCACAATCGGTATAAACATGGAAATACCTACAATACCATCTGTATACACATGGAAATATGTACACAGACAACTCTATAAGTATGGAAATATCTACACCGCCATCTGTATAAACATGGAAATATCTTCACTGCCATCTGTAGAAAGATGGAAAAATCTACACCGCTATCTCTATAAATATGGAAATATCTACACCGCCATCTCTATAAACATGAAAATATCTACACTGCCATCTCCAGAAAGATGGAAGTATCTACTCTGCCATGTGTATAAACACGGAAATATCCACACCACCATCTGTGAAAACATGGAAATATCTACACCGCTATCTGTATAAACATGGAAATATCTACACCGCAATCTGCATGTCCATGGAAATATCTACGCTGCCATCTGTATAAACATGGAAATATCTACACGGCCATCTGTGTATAGATGGAAATATCAACATCGCCATCTGTACAAACATGGAAATATCTACACCGCTATCTCTATAAACATGGAAATATCTGCACAGCCATCTGTAAAACATGGAAATACCTCTACAGTCATCTGTATAAACATGGAAATATCTACAATGCCATCTGTATACACATGGAAATATCTACACAGCCATCTGTATAAACATGTAAATATCTACACTGCTATCTCTATAAACATGGAAATATCTACACCGCCATCTCTAAAAACATGAAAATATCTACACTGCCATCTCCATAAACATGGAACTAACTACTCCGCCATCTGTATAAACATGGAAACATCTACACCGCCATCTGTGTGAATAAGGAAATATCTACAATGCCATCTGTGTAAAGATATAAATATCTGCACCGCGAGCTGTATAAACATGGAAATATCTACATCGCTATCTGTATAAACGTAGAAATACCAACACATCTGTCGGTATAAACATGGAAATATCTACAACGCCATCTATATAAACATGGATATATCTACACTGCTATGTCTATAAACATGGAAATACCTACACCGCTATCTCTATAAACATGGAAATATCTACACTGCTATCTGTATAAACATGGAAATATCTACAACGCTATCTGTATAAACATGGAAATATCTACACCGCGATCTGTATAAACATGGAAATATCTACACCGCGATCTGTATAAACATGGAAATATCTTCACCACGATCTGTATAAACATGGAAATATCTACACCGCTATCTGTATAAACATGGTAATATCTACACCACCATCTATATAAACATGGAAGTATCTACACCGCCATCTGCATAAACATGGAAATATCTACAATGCCATCTGTAGAAAGATGGAAATATCTACACCGCAATCGGTGCAAACATGGAAAAATCTACACCGTTATCTCTAAAAACATGGAAATATCTACACCGCTATCTGTATAAACATGGAAATATCTACACCGCGATCTGTATAAACATGGAATATCTACAGCGCCATCTCTATAAACATTGAAATATCTACACTGCCATCTGTAAAAACATGGAAATATCTACACAGTCATCTGAATAAACATGGAAATATCTACACCACCATCTGTATAAACATGGAAATACCTACAATACCATCTGTATACACATGGAAATATCTACACAGACATCTGTATAAGTATGGAAATATCTACACCGCCATCTGTATAACCATGGAAATATCTACACTGCCATCTGTAGAAAGATGGAAATATCTACACCGCTATCTCCATAAATATGGAAATATCTACACCGCCATATGTATAAACATGGAAATATCTACACTGCCATCTGTAGAAAGATGGAATTATCTACACCGCTATCTCTATAAATATGGAAATATCTACACCGCCATCTCTATAAACATGAAAATATCTACACTGCCATCTCCATTAAGATGGAAGTATCTACTCCGCCATGTGTATAAACACGGAAATATCTACACCACCATCTGTGAAAACATGGAAATATCTACACCGCTATCTGTATAAACATGGAAATATCTACACCGCCATCTGCATGTCCATGGAAATATCTACGCTGCCATCTGTATAAACATGGAAATATCTACACGGCCATCTGTGTATAGATGGAAATATCAACATCGCCATCTGTACAAACATGGAAATATCTACACCGCTATCTCTATAAACATGGAAATATCTGCACAGCCATCTGTAAAACATGGAAATACCTCTACAGTCATCTGTATAAACATGGAAATATCTACAATGCCAACTGTATACACATGGAAATATCTACACAGCCATCTGTTTAAACATGTAAATATCTACACTGCTATCTCTATAAACATGGAAATATCTACACCGCCATCTCTATAAACATGAAAATATCTACACTGCCATCTCCATAAACATGGAACTAACTACTCCGCCATCTGTATAAACATGGAAACATCTACACCGCCATCTTTGTGAATAAGGAAATATCTACAATGCCATCTGTATAAAGATATAAATCTCTGCACCGCGAGCTGTATAAACATGGAAATATCTACATCGCTATCTGTATAAACGTGGAAATACCAACACATCTATCGGTATAAACATGGAAATATCTACAACGCCATCTATATAAACATGGAAATATCTACATTGCTATGTCTATAAACATGGAAATACCTACACCGCTATCTCTATTAACATGGAAATATCTACACCGCTATCTGTATAAACATGGAAATATCTACACCGCTATCTGTATAAACATGGAAATATGTACACAGCGATCTGTATAAACATGGAAATATCTACTCCGCGATCTGTATAAACATGGAAATATCTTCACCACGATCTGTATAAACATGGAAATATCTACACCGCTATCTGTATAAACATGGTAATACCTACACCACCATCTATATAAACATGGAAATATCTACACCGCCATCTGCATAAACATGGAAATATCTACAATGCCATCTGTAGAAAGATGGAAATATCTACACCGCAATCTGTGTAAACATGGAAATATCTACACCGATATCTGTAAAAACATGGAAATATCTACACCGCTATCTGTATAAACATGGAAATACCTACACGGCGATCTGTATAAACATGGAAATATCTACAGCGCCATCTCTATAAACATTGAAATATCTACACTGCCATCTGTAAAACATGGAAATATCTACACAGTCATCTGAATAAACATGGAAATATCTACACCACCATCTGTATAAACATGGAGATACCTACAATACCATCTGTATACACATGGAAATATCTACACAGACATCCCTATAAGTATGGAAATATCTACACCGCTATCTGTATAAACATGGAGATATCTACACTGCCATCTGTAGAAAGATGGAAATATCTACACCGCGATCTGTATAAACATGGAAATATCTTCACCACGATCTGTATAAACATGGAAATATCTACACCGCTATCTGTATAAACATGGTAATATCTACACCACCATCTATATAAACATGGAAATATCTACACCGCCATCTGCATAAACATGGAAATATTTACAATGCCATCTGCAGAAAGATGGAAATATCTACACCGCAATCTGTGTAAACATGGAAATATCTACACCGATATCTGTAAAAACATGGAAATATATACACCGCTATCTGTATAAACATGGAAATATCTACACCACTCTGTATAAACATGGAAATATCTACACCACCATCTGTATAAACATGGAAATACCTACAATACCATCTGTATACACATGGAAATATCTACACAGACATCTGTATAAGTATGGAAATATCTACACCGCCATCTGTATAACCATGGAAATATCTACACTGCCATCTGTAGAAAGATGGAAATATCTACACCGCTATCTCCATAAATATGGAAATATCTACACCGCCATATGTATAAACATGGAAATATCTACACTGCCATCTGTAGAAAGATGGAATTATCTACACCGCTATCTCTATAAATATGGAAATATCTACACCGCCATCTCTATAAACATGAAAATATCTACACTGCCATCTCCATTAAGATGGAAGTATCTACTCCGCCATGTGTATAAACACGGAAATATCTACACCACCATCTGTGAAAACATGGAAATATCTACACCGCTATCTGTATAAACATGGAAATATCTACACCGCCATCTGCATGTCCATGGAAATATCTACGCTGCCATCTGTATAAACATGGAAATATCTACACGGCCATCTGTGTATAGATGGAAATATCAACATCGCCATCTGTACAAACATGGAAATATCTA
This sequence comes from Pan paniscus, assembly GCF_029289425.2. Taxonomy (NCBI): domain Eukaryota; kingdom Metazoa; phylum Chordata; class Mammalia; order Primates; family Hominidae; genus Pan; species Pan paniscus. The sequence goes on from NC_073256.2 coordinate 7,612,924, forward strand.
CACCGCTATCTCTATAAACATGGAAATATCTGCACAGCCATCTGTAAAACATGGAAATACCTCTACAGTCATCTGTATAAACATGGAAATATCTACAATGCCAACTGTATACACATGGAAATATCTACACAGCCATCTGTTTAAACATGTAAATATCTACACTGCTATCTCTATAAACATAGAAATATCTACACCGCCATCTCTATAAACATGAAAATATCTACACTGCCATCTCCATAAACATGGAACTAACTACTCCGCCATCTGTATAAACATGGAAACATCTACACCGCCATCTTTGTGAATAAGGAAATATCTACAATGCCATCTGTATAAAGATATAAATCTCTGCACCGCGAGCTGTATAAACATGGAAATATCTACATCGCTATCTGTATAAACGTGGAAATACCAACACATCTATCGGTATAAACATGGAAATATCTACAACGCCATCTATATAAACATGGAAATATCTACATTGCTATGTCTATAAACATGGAAATACCTACACCGCTATCTCTATTAACATGGAAATATCTACACCGCTATCTGTATAAACATGGAAATATCTACACCGCTATCTGTATAAACATGGAAATATGTACACAGCGATCTGTATAAACATGGAAATATCTACTCCGCGATCTGTATAAACATGGAAATATCTTCACCACGATCTGTATAAACATGGAAATATCTACACCGCTATCTGTATAAACATGGTAATACCTACACCACCATCTATATAAACATGGAAATATCTACACCGCCATCTGCATAAACATGGAAATATCTACAATGCCATCTGTAGAAAGATGGAAATATCTACACCGCAATCTGTGTAAACATGGAAATATCTACACCGATATCTGTAAAAACATGGAAATATCTACACCGCTATCTGTATAAACATGGAAATACCTACACGGCGATCTGTATAAACATGGAAATATCTACAGCGCCATCTCTATAAACATTGAAATATCTACACTGCCATCTGTAAAACATGGAAATATCTACACAGTCATCTGAATAAACATGGAAATATCTACACCACCATCTGTATAAACATGGAGATACCTACAATACCATCTGTATACACATGGAAATATCTACACAGACATCCCTATAAGTATGGAAATATCTACACCGCTATCTGTATAAACATGGAGATATCTACACTGCCATCTGTAGAAAGATGGAAATATCTACACCGCGATCTGTATAAACATGGAAATATCTTCACCACGATCTGTATAAACATGGAAATATCTACACCGCTATCTGTATAAACATGGTAATATCTACACCACCATCTATATAAACATGGAAATATCTACACCGCCATCTGCATAAACATGGAAATATTTACAATGCCATCTGCAGAAAGATGGAAATATCTACACCGCAATCTGTGTAAACATGGAAATATCTACACCGATATCTGTAAAAACATGGAAATATATACACCGCTATCTGTATAAACATGGAAATATCTACACCACTCTGTATAAACATGGAAATATCTACAGCGCCATCTCTATAAACATTGAAATATCTACACTGCCATCTGTAAAACATGGAAATATCTACACAGTCATCTGAATAAACATGGAAATATCTACACCACCATCTGTATAAACATGGAAATACCTACAATACCATCTGTATACACATGGAAATATGTACACAGACAACTCTATAAGTATGGAAATAACTACACCGCCATCTGTATAAACATGGAAATATCTACACTGCCATCTGTAGAAAGATGGAAATATCTACACCGCTATCTCTCTAAATATGGAAATATCTACACCGCCATCTCTATAAACATGAAAATATCTACACTGCCATCTCCATAAAGATGGAAGTATCTACTCCCCCATGTGTATAAACACGGAAACATCTACACCACCATCTGTGAAAACATGGAAATATCTACACCGCTATCTGTATAAACATGGAAATAGCTACACCGCCATCTGCATGTCCATGGAAATATCTACGCTGCCATCTGTATAAACATGGAAATATCTACACGGCCATCTGTGTATAGATGGAATTATCAACAACGCCATCTGTACAAACATGGAAATATCTACACCGCTATCTCTATAAACATGGAAATATCTGCAGAGCCATCGGTAAAACATGGAATTACCTCTACAGTCATCTGAATAAACATGTAAATATCTACACTGCTATCTCTATAAACATGGAAATATCTACACCGCCATCTCTATAAACATGAAAATATCTACACTGCCATCTCCATAAACATGGAAATAACTACTCCGCCATCTGTATAAACATGGAAACATCTACACCGCCATCTGTGTGAATAAGGAAATATCTACAACGCCATCTGTATAAAGATATAAATATCTGCACCGCGAGCTGTATAAACATGGAAATATCTACATCGCTATCTGTATCAACGTGGAAATACCAACACATCTATCGGTATAAACATGGAAATATCTACAACGCCATCTATATAAACATGGAAATATCTACACCGCTATGTCTATAAACATGGAAATACCTACACCGCTATCTCTATAAACATGGAAATATCTACACCGCTATCTGTATAAACATGGAAATATCTGCACAGCGATCTGTATAAACATGGAAATATCTACACCGCCATCTGTATAAACATGGAAATATCTTCACTGCCATCTGTAGAAAGATGGAAAAATCTACACCGCTATCTCTATAAATATGGAAATATCTACACCGCCATCTCTATAAACATGAAAATATCTACACTGCCATCTCCAGAATGATGGAAGTATCTACTCTGCCATGTGTATAAACACGGAAATATCCACACCACCATCTGTGAAAACATGGAAATATCTACACCGCTATCTGTATAAACATGGAAATATCTACACCGCAATCTGCATGTCCATGGAAATATCTACGCTGCCATCTGTATAAACATGGAAATATCTACACGGCCATCTGTGTATAGATGGAAATATCAACATCGCCATCTGTACAAACATGGAAATATCTACACCGCTATCTCTATAAACATGGAAATATCTGCACAGCCATCTGTAAAACATGGAAATACCTCTACAGTCATCTGTATAAACATGGAAATATCTACAATGCCAACTGTATACACATGGAAATATCTACACAGCCATCTGTATAAACATGTATATATCTACACTTCTATCTCTATAAACATGGAAATATCTACACCGCCATCTCTATAAACCTGAAAATATCTACACTGCCATCTCCATAAACATGGAACTAACTACTCCGCCATCTGTATAAACATGGAAACATCTACACCGCCATCTGTGTGAATAAGGAAATATCTACAATGCCATCTGTATAAAGATATAAATATCTGCACCGCGAGCTGTATAAACATGGAAATATCTACATCGCTATCTGTATAAACGTGGAAATACCAACACATCTATCGGTATAAACATGGAAATATCTACAACGCCATCTATATAAACATGGAAATATCTACACTGCTATGTCTATAAACATGGAAATACCTACACCGCTATCTGTATAAACATGGAAATATCTACACCGCTATCTGTATAAACATGGAAATATCTACACCGCTATCTGTATAAACATGGAAATATTTACACAGCGATCTGTATAAACATGGAAATATCTACTCCGCGATCTGTATAAACATGGAAATATCTTCACCACGATCTGTATAAACATGGAAATATCTACACCGCTATCTGTATAAACATGGTAATATCTACACTACCATCTATATAAACATGGAAATATCTACACCGCCATCTGCATAAACATGGAAATATCTACAATGCCATCTGTAGAAAGATGGAAATATCTACACCGCAATCTGTGTAAACATGGAAATATCTACACCGATATCTGTAAAAACATGGAAATATCTACACCGCTATCTGTATAAACATGGAAATAACTACACCGCGATCTGTATAAACATGGAAATATCTACAGCGCCATCTCTATAAACATTGAAGTATCTACACTGCCATATGTAAAACATGGAAATATCTACACAGTCGTCTGAATAAACATGGAAATATCTACACCACCATCTGTATAAACATGGAGATACCTACAATACCATCTGTATACACATGGAAATATCTACACAGACATCTGTATAAGTATGGAAATATCTACACCGCCATCTGTATAAACATGGAAATATCTACACTGCCATCTGTAGAAAGATGGAAATATCTACACCGCTATCCCTACAAATATGGAAATATCTACACCGCCATCTCTATAAACATGAAAATATCTACACTGCCATCTCCATAAAGATGGAAGTATCTACTCCGCCATGTGTATAAACACGGAAATATCTACACCACCATCTGTGAAAACATGGAAATATCTACACCGCTATCTGTATAAACATGGAAATATCTACACCGCCATCTGCATGTCCATGGAAATATCTACGCTGCCATCTGTATAAACATGGAAATATCTACACGGCCATCTGTGTATAGATGGAAATATCAACATCGCCATCTGTACAAACATGGAAATATCTACACCGCTATCTCTATAAACATGGAAATATCTGCAGAGCCATCGGTAAAACATGGAAATACCTCTACAGTCATCAGTATAAACATGGAAATATCTACAATGCTATCTATATACACATGGAAATAGCTACACAGCCATCTGTATAAACATTAAAATATCTACACTGCTATCTCTATAAACATGGAAATATCTACACCGCCATCTCTATAAACATGAAAATATCTACACTGCCATCTCCATAAACATGGAAATAACTACTCCGCCATCTGTATAAACATGGAAACATCTACACCGCCATCTGTGTGAATAAGGAAATATCTACAACGCCATCTGTATAAAGATATAAATATCTGCACCGCGAGCTGTATAAACATGGAGATATCTACATCGCTATCTGTATCAACGTGGAAATACCAACACATCTATCGGTATAAACATGGAAATATCTACAACGCCATCTATATAAACATGGCAATATCTACACCGCTATGTCTATAAACATGGAAATACCTACACCGCTATCTCTATAAACATGGAAATATCTACACCGCTATCTGTATAAACATGGAAATATCTACACCGCTATCTGTATAAACATGGAAATATCTGCACAGCGATCTGTATAAACATGGAAATATCTACACCGCGATCTGTATAAACATGGAAATATCTTCACCACGATCTGTATAAACATGGAAATATCTACACCGCTATCTGTATAAACATGGTAATATCTACACCACCATCTATATAAACATGGAAATATCTACACCGCCATCTGCATAAACATGGAAATATCTACAATGCCATCTGTATAAAGATGGAAATATCTACACCGCAATCTGTGTAAACATGGAAATATCTACACCGATATCTGTAAAAGCATGGAAATATATACACCGCTATCTGTATAAACATGGAAATATCTACACCGCACTCTGTATAAACATGGAAATATCTACAGCGCCATCTCTATAAACATTGAAATATCTACACTGCCATCTGTAAAACATGGAAATATCTACACAGTCATCTGAATAAACATGGAAATATCTACATCACCATCGGTATAAACATGGAAATACCTACAATACCATCTGTATACACATGGAAATATGTACACAGACAACTCTATAAGTATGGAAATATCTACACCGCCATCTGTATAAACATGGAAATATCTTCACTGCCATCTGTAGAAAGATGGAAAAATCTACACCGCTATCTCTATAAATATGGAAATATCTACACCGCCATCTCTATAAACATGAAAACATCTACACTGCCATCTCCATAAAGATGGAAGTATCTACTCCGCCATGTGTATAAACACGGAAACATCTACACCACCATCTGTGAAAACATGGAAATATCTACACCGCTATCTGTATAAACATGGAAATATCTACACCGCCATCTGCATGTCCATGGAAATATCTACGCTGCCATCTGTATAAACATGGAAATATCTACACGGCCATCTGTGTATAGATGGAAATATCAACAACGCCATCTGTACAAACATGGAAATATCTACACCGCTATCTCTATAAACATGGAAATATCTGCAGAGCCATCGGTAAAACATGGAAATACCTCTACAGTCATCTGTATAAACATGGAAATATCCACAATGCCATCTGTATACACATGGAAATATCTACACAGCCATCTGTATAAACATGTAAATATCTACACTGCTATCTCTATAAACATGGAAATATCTACACCGCCATCTCTATAAACATGAAAATATCTACACTGGCATCTCCATAAAGATGGAAGTATCTACTCTGCAATGTGTATAAACACGGAAATATCCACACCACCATCTGTGAAAACATGGAAATATCTACACTGCTATCTGTATAAACATGGAAATATCTACACCGCCATCTGCATGTCCATCGAAATATCTACGCTGCCATCTGTATAAACATGGAAATATCTACACGGCCATCTGTGTATAGATGGAATTATCAACAACGCCATCTGTACACACATGGAATTATCTACACCGCTATCTCTATAAACATGGAAATATCTACAGAGCCATCGGTAAAACACGGAAATACCTCTACAGTCATCTGTATAAACATGTAAATATATACACTGCTATCTCTATAAACATGGAAATATCTACACCGCCATCTCTATAAACATGAAATTATCTACACTGCCATCTCCATAAACATGGAACTAACTACTCCGCCATCTGTATAAACATGGAAACATCTACACCGCCATCTGTGTGAATAAGGAAATATCTACAATGCCATCTGTATAAAGATATAAATATCTGCACCGCGAGCTGTATAAACATGGAGATATGTACATCGCTATCTGTATAAACGTAGAAATACCAACACATCTATCGGTATAAACATGGAAATATCTACAACGCCATCTATATAAACATGGATATATCTACACTGCTATGTCTATAAACATGGAATTACCTACACCGCTATCTCTATAAACATGGAAATATCTACAATGCTATCTGTATAAACATGGAAATATCTACAACGCTATCTGTATAAACATGGAAATAACTACACCGCGATCTGTATAAACATGGAAATATCTACACCGTGATCTGTATAAACATGGAAATATCTACACCGTGATCTGTATAAACATGGAAATATCTTCACCACGATCTGTATAAACATGGAAATATCTACACCGCTATCTGTATAAACATGGTAATATCTACACCACCATCTATATTAACATGGAAGTATCTACACCGCCATCTGCATAAACATGGAAATATCTACAATGCCATCTGTAGAAAGATGGAAATATCTACACCGAAATCTGTGTAAACATGGAAATAACTACACCGTTATCTGTAAAAACATGGAAATGTCTACACCGCTATCTGTATAAACATGGAAATATCTACACCGCGATCTGTATAAACATGGAATATCTACAGCGCCATCTCTATAAACATTGAAATATCTACACTGCCATCTGTAAAAACATGGAAATATCTACACAGTCATCTGAATAAACATGGAAATATCTACACCACCATCTGTATAAACATGGAAATACATACAATACCATCTGTATACACATGGAAATATCTACACAGACATCTGTATAAGTATGGAAATATCTACACCGCCATCTGTATAAACATGGAAATATCTACACTGCCATCTGTAGAAAGATGGAATTATCTACACCGCTATCTCTATAAATATGGAAATATCTACACCGCCATCTCTATAAACATGAAAATATCTACACTGCCATCTCCATAAAGATGGAAGTATCTACTCCGCCATGTGTATAAACACGGAAATATCTACACCACCATCTGTGAAAACATGGAAATATCTACACCGCTATCTGTATAAACATGGAAATATCTACACCGCCATCTGCATGTCCATGGAAATATCTACGCTGCCATCTGTATAAACATGGAAATATCTACACGGCCATCTGTGTATAGATGGAAATATCAACATCGCCATCTGTACAAACATGGAAATATCTACACCGCTATCTCTATAAACATGGAAATATCTGCACAGCCATCTGTAAAACATGGAAATACCTCTACAGTCATCTGTATAAACATGGAAATATCTACAATGCCAACTGTATACACATGGAAATATCTACACAGCCATCTGTATAAACATGTAAATATCTACACTGCTATCTATATAAACATGGAAATATCTACACCGCCATCTCTATAAACATGAAAATATCTACACTGCCATCTCCATAAACATGGAACTAACTACTCCGCCATCTGTATAAACATGGAAACATCTACACCGCCATCTGTGTGAATAAGGAAATATCTACAATGCCATCAGTATAAAGATATAAATCTCTGCACCGCGAGCTGTATAAAGATGGAAATATCTACATCGCTATCTGTATAAACGTGGAAATACCAACACATCTATCGGTATAAACATGGAAATATCTACAACGCCATCTATATAAACATGGAAATATCTACACCGCTATGTCTATAAACATGGAAATACCTACACCGCTATCTCTATAAACATGGAAATATCTACACCGCTATCTGTATAAACATGGAAATATCTACACCGCTATCTGTATAAACATGGAAATATCTGCACAGCGATCTGTATAAACATGGAAATATCTACACCGCGATCTGTATAAACATGGAAATATCTTCACCACGATCTGAATAAACATGGAAATATCTTCACCGCTATCTGTATAAACATGGTAATATCTACACCACCATCTATATAAACATGGAAATATCTACACCGCCATCTGCATAAACATGGAAATATCTACAATGCCATCTGTAGAAAGATGGAAATATCTACACCGCAATCTGTGTAAACATGGAAAATCTACACCGATATCTTTAAAAACATGGAAATATATACACCGCTATCTGTATAAACATGGACATATCTACACCGCAATCTGTATAAACATGGAAATATCTACAGCGCCATCTCTATAAACATTGAAATATCTACACTGCCATCTGTAAAACATGGAAATATCTACACAGTCATCTGAATAAACATGGAAATATCTACACCACCATCTGTATAAACATGGAAATACCTACAATACCATCTGTATACACATGGAAATATGTACACAGACAACTCTATAAGTATGGAAATACCTACACCGCCATCTGTATAAACATGGAAATATCTACACCGCCATCTGCATGTCCATGGAAATATCTACGCTGCCATCTGTATAAACATGGAAATATCTACACGGCCATCTGTGTATAGATGGAAATATCAACAACGCCATCTGTACAAACATGGAAATATCTACACCGCTATCTCTATAAACATGGAAATATCTGCAGAGCCATCGGTAAAACATGGAAATACCTCTACAGTCATCTGTATAAACATGGAAATATCCACAATGCCATCTGTATACACATGTAAATATCTACACAGCCATCTGTATAAACATGTAAATATCTACACTGCTATCTCTATAAACATGGAAATATCTACACCGCCATCTCTATAAACATGAAAATATCTACACTGGCATCTCCATAAAGATGGAAGTATCTACTCTGCAATGTGTATAAACACGGAAATATCCACACCACCATCTGTGAAAACATGGAAATATCTACACTGCTATCTGTATAAACATGGAAATATCTACACCGCCATCTGCATGTCCATCGAAATATCTACGCTGCCATCTGTATAAACATGGAAATATCTACACGGCCATCTGTGTATAGATGGAATTATCAACAACGCCATCTGTACACACATGGAATTATCTACACCGCTATCTCTATAAACATGGAAATATCTACAGAGCCATCGGTAAAACACGGAAATACCTCTACAGTCATCTGTATAAACATGTAAATATATACACTGCTATCTCTATAAACATGGAAATATCTACACCGCCATCTCTATAAACATGAAATTATCTACACTGCCATCTCCATAAACATGGAACTAACTACTCCGCCATCTGTATAAACATGGAAACATCTACACCGCCATCTGTGTGAATAAGGAAATATCTACAATGCCATCTGTATAAAGATATAAATATCTGCACCGCGAGCTGTATAAACATGGAGATATGTACATCGATATCTGTATAAACGTAGAAATACCAACACATCTATCGGTATAAACATGGAAATATCTACAACGCCATCTATATAAACATGGAAATATCTACAACGCCATCTATATAAACATGGATATATCTACACTGCTATGTCTATAAACATGGAATTACCTACACCGCTATCTCTATAAACATGGAAATATCTTCACTGCTATCTGTATAAACATGGAAATATCTACAACGCTATCTGTATAAACATGGAAATATCTACACCGCGATCTGTATAAACATGGAAATATCTACACCGTGATCTGTATAAACATGGAAATATCTACACCGAGATCTGTATAAACATGGAAATATCTTCACCACGATCTGTATAAACATGGAAATATCTACACCGCTATCTGTATAAACATGGTAATATCTACACCACCATCTATATAAACATGGAAGTATCTACACCGCCATCTGCATAAACATGGAAATATCTACAATGCCATCTGTAGAAAGATGGAAATATCTACACCGCAATCTGTGTAAACATGGAAATATCTACACCGCTATCTGTATAAACATGGAAATATCTACACCGCGATCTGTATAAACATGGAATATCTACAGCGCCATCTCTATAAACATTGAAATATCTACACTGCCATCTGTAAAAACATGGAAATATCTACACAGTCATCTGAATAAACATGGAAATATCTACACCACCATCTGTAAAAACATGGAAATACATACAATACCATCTGTATACACATGGAAATATCTACACAGACATCTGTATAAGTATGGAAATATCTACACCGCCATCTGTATAAACATGGAAATATCTACACTGCCATCTGTAGAAAGATGGAATTATCTACACCGCTATCTCTATAAATATGGAAATATCTACACCGCCATCTCTATAAACATGAAAATATCTACACTGCCATCTCCATAAAGATGGAAGTATCTACTCCGCCATGTGTATAAACACGGAAATATCTACACCACCATCTGTGAAAACATGGAAATATCTACACCGCTATCTGTATAAACATGGAAATATCTACACCGCCATCTGCATGTCCATGGAAATATCTACGCTGCCATCTGTATAAACATGGAAATATCTACACGGCCATCTGTGTATAGACGGAAATATCAACATCGCCATCTGTACAAACATGGAAATATCTACACCGCTATCTCTATAAACATGGAAATATCTGCACAGCCATCTGTAAAACATGGAAATACCTCTACAGTCATCTGTATAAACATGGAAATATCTACAATGCCAACAGTATACACATGGAAATATCTACACAGCCATCTGTATAAACATGTAAATATCTACACTGCTATCTCTATAAACATGGAAATATCTACACCGCCATCTCTATAAACATGAAAATATCTACACTGCCATCTCCATAAACATGGAACTAACTACTCCGCCATCTGTATAAACATGGAAACATCTACACCGCCATCTGTGTGAATAAGGAAATATCTACAATGCCATCAGTATAAAGATATAAATCTCTGCACCGCGAGCTGTATAAAGATGGAAATATCTACATCGCTATCTGTATAAACATGGAAATACCAACACATCTATCGGTATAAACATGGAAATATCTACAACGCCATCTATATAAACATGGAAATATCTACACCGCTATGTCTATAAACATGGAAATACCTACACCGCTATCTCTATAAACATGGAAATATCTACACCGCTATCTGTATAAACATGGAAATATCTACACCGCTATCTGTATAAACATGGAAATATCTGCACAGCGATCTGTATAAACATGGAAATATCTACAACGCGATCTGTATAAACATGGAAATATCTTCACCACGATCTGAATAAACATGGAAATATCTTCACCGCTATCTGTATAAACATGGTAATATCTACACCACCATCTATATAAACATGGAAATATCTACACCGCCATCTGCATAAACATGGAAATATCTACAATGCCATCTGTAGAAAGATGGAAATATCTACACCGCAATCTGTGTAAACATGGAAAATCTACACCGATATCTTTAAAAACATGGAAATATATACACAGCTATCTGTATAAACATGGACATATCTACACCGCAATCTGTATAAACATGGAAATATCTACAGCGCCATCTCTATAAACATTGAAATATCTACACTGCCATCTGTAAAACATGGAAATATCTACACAGTCATCTGAATAAACATGGAAATATCTACACCACCATCTGTATAAACATGGAAATACCTACAATACCATCTGTATACACATGGAAATATGTACACAGACAACTCTATAAGTATGGAAATATCTACACCGCCATCTGTATAAACATGGAAATATCTACACTGCCATCTGTAGAAAGATGGAAATATCTACACCGCTATCTCTATAAATATGGAAATATCTACACCGCCATCTCTTAAACATGAAAATATCTACACTGCCATCTCCATAAAGATGGAAGTATCTACTCCGCCATGTGTATAAACACGGAAACATCTACACCACCATCTGTGAAAACATGGAAATATCTACACCGCTATCTGTATAAACATGGAAATATCTACACCGCCATCTGCATGTCCATGGAAATATCTACGCTGCCATCTGTATAAACATGGAAATATCTACACGGCCATCTGTGTATAGATGGAATTATCAACAACGCCATCTGTAAAAACATGGAAATATCTACACCGCTATCTCTATAAACATGGAAATATCTACAGAGCCATCGGTAAAACACGGAAATACCTCTACAGTCATCTGTAGAAACATGTAAATATCTACACTGCTATCTCTATAAACATGGAAATATCTACACCGCCATCTCTATAAACATGAAATTATCTACACTGCCATCTCCATAAACATGGAACTAACTACTCCGCCATCTGTATAAACATGGAAACATCTACACCGCCATCTGTGTGAATAAGGAAATATCTACAATGCCATCTGTATAAAGATATAAATATCTGCACCGCGAGCTGTATAAACATGGAGATATGTACATCGCTATCTGTATAAACGTAGAAATACCAACACATCTATCGGTATAAACATGGAAATATCTACAACGCCATCTATATAAACATGGATATATCTACACTGCTATGTCTATAAACATGGAATTACCTACACCGCTATCTCTATAAACATGGAAATATCTTCACTGCTATCTGTATAAACATGGAAATATCTACAACGCTATCTGTATAAACATGGAAATATCTACACCGCGATCTGTATAAACATGGAAATATCTACACCGTGATCTGTATAAACATGGAAATATCTACACCGAGATCTGTATAAACATGGAAATATCTTCACCACGATCTGTATAAACATGGAAATATCTACAACGCTATCTGTATAAACATGGTAATATCTACACCACCATCTATATAAACATGGAAGTATCTACACCGCCATCTGCATAAACATGGAAATATCTACAATGCCATCTGTAGAAAGATGGAAATATCTACACCGAAATCTGTGTAAACATGGAAATATCTACACCGCTATCTGTATAAACATGGAAATATCTACACCGCGATCTGTATAAACATGGAATATCTACAGCGCCATCTCTATAAACATTGAAATATCTACACTGCCATCTGTAAAAACATGGAAATATCTACACAGTCATCTGAATAAACATGGAAATATCTACACCACCATCTGTAAAAACATGGAAATACATACAATACCATCTGTATACACATGGAAATATCTACACAGACATCTGTATAAGTATGGAAATATCTACACCGCCATCTGTATAAACATGGAAATATCTACACTGCCATCTGTAGAAAGATGGAATTATCTACACCGCTATCTCTATAAATATGGAAATATCTACACCGCCATCTCTATAAACATGAAAATATCTACACTGCCATCTCCATAAAGATGGAAGTATCTACTCCGCCATGTGTATAAACACGGAAATATCTACACCACCATCTGTGAAAACATGGAAATATCTACACCGCTATCTGTATAAACATGGAAATATCTACACCGCCATCTGCATGTCCATGGAAATATCTACGCTGCCATCTGTATAAACATGGAAATATCTACACGGCCATCTGTGTATAGATGGAAATATCAACATCGCCATCTGTACAAACATGGAAATATCTACACCGCTATCTCTATAAACATGGAAATATCTGCACAGCCATCTGTAAAACATGGAAATACCTCTACAGTCATCTGTATAAACATGGAAATATCTACAATGCCAACAGTATACACATGGAAATATCTACACAGCCATCTGTATAAACATGTAAATATCTACACTGCTATCTCTATAAACATGGAAATATCTACACCGCCATCTCTATAAACATGAAAATATCTACACTGCCATCTCCATAAACATGGAACTAACTACTCCGCCATCTGTATAAACATGGAAACATCTACACCGCCATCTGTGTGAATAAGGAAATATCTACAATGCCATCAGTATAAAGATATAAATCTCTGCACCGCGAGCTGTATAAAGATGGAAATATCTACATCGCTATCTGTATAAACGTGGAAATACCAACACATCTATCGGTATAAACATGGAAATATCTACAACGCCATCTATATAAACATGGAAATATCTACACCGCTATGTCTATAAACATGGAAATACCTACACCGCTATCTCTATAAACATGGAAATATCTACACCGCTATCTGTATAAACATGGAAATATCTACACCGCTATCTGTATAAACATGGAAATATCTGCACAGCGATCTGTATAAACATGGAAATATCTACAACGCGATCTGTATAAACATGGAAATATCTTCACCACGATCTGAATAAACATGGAAATATCTTCACCGCTATCTGTATAAACATGGTAATATCTACACCACCATCTATATAAACATGGAAATATCTACACCGCCATCTGCATAAACATGGAAATATCTACAATGCCATCTGTAGAAAGATGGAAATATCTACACCGCAATCTGTGTAAACATGGAAAATCTACACCGATATCTTTAAAAACATGGAAATATATACACCGCTATCTGTATAAACATGGACATATCTACACCGCAATCTGTATAAACATGGAAATATCTACAGCGCCATCTCTATAAACATTGAAATATCTACACTGCCATCTGTAAAACATGGAAATATCTACACAGTCATCTGAATAAACATGGAAATATCTACACAACCATCTGTATAAACATGGAAATACCTACAATACCATCTGTATACACATGGAAATATGTACACAGACAACTCTATAAGTATGGAAATATCTACACCGCCATCTGTATAAACATGGAAATATCTACACTGCCATCTGTAGAAAGATGGAAATATCTACACCGCTATCTCTATAAATATGGAAATATCTACACCGCCATCTCTTAAACATGAAAATATCTACACTGCCATCTCCATAAAGATGGAAGTATCTACTCCGCCATGTGTATAAACACGGAAACATCTACACCACCATCTGTGAAAACATGGAAATATCTACACCGCTATCTGTATAAACATGGAAATATCTACACCGCCATCTGCATGTCCATGGAAATATCTACGCTGCCATCTGTATAAACATGGAAATATCTACACGGCCATCTGTGTATAGATGGAATTATCAACAACGCCATCTGTACAAACATGGAAATATCTACACCGCTATCTCTATAAACATGGAAATATCTACAGAGACATCGGTAAAACATGGAAATACCTCTACAGTCATCTGTATAAACATGTAAATATCTACACTGCTATCTCTATAAACATGGAAATATCTACACCGCTGTCTGTATAAACATGGTAATATCTACACCACCATCTATATAAACATGGAAGTATCTACACCGGCATCTGCATAAACATGGAAATATCTACAATGCCATCTGTAGAAAGATGGAAATATCTAAACCGCAATCTGTGTAAACATGGAAATATCTACACCGTTATCTGTAAAAACATGGAATTATCTACACCGCTATCTGTATAAACATGGAAATATCTACACCGCGATCTTTATAAACATGGAAATATCTACACCGCCATCTGCATGTCCATGGAAATATCTACGCTGCCATCTGTATAAACATGGAAATATCTACACGGCCATCTGTGTATAGATGGAAATATCAACAACGACATCTGTACAAACATGGAAATATCTACACCGCTATCTCTATAAACATGGAAATATCTGCACAGCCATCTGTAAAACATGGAAATACCTCTACAGTCATCTGTATAAACATGGAAATATCTACAATGCCATCTGTATACACATGGAAATATCTACACAGCCATCTGTATAAACATGTAAATATCTACACTGCTATCTCTACAAACATGGAAATATCTACACCGCCATCTCTATAAACATGAAAATATCTACATTGCCATCTCCATAAACATGGAACTAACTACTCCGCCATCTGTATAAACGTGGAAACATCTACACCGCCATCTGTGTGAATAAGGAAATATCTACAATGCCATCTGTATAAAGATATAAATATTTGCACTGCGAGCTGTATAAACATGGAAATATCTACATCGCTATCTGTATAAACGTGGAAATACCAACACATCTATCTGTATAAACATGGAAATATCTACAACGCCATCTATATAAACATGGAAATATCTACACCGCTATGTCTATAAACATGGAGATACCTACACCGCTATCTCTATAAACATGGAAATATCTACAGCGCTATCTGTATAAACATGGAAATACCTACACCGCGATCTTCATACATATGGAAATATTTTCACCACGATCTGTATAAACATGGAAATATCTACACCGCTATCTGTATAAACATGGAAATATCTTCACCACGATCTGTATAAACATGGAAATATCTACACTGCTATCTGTATAAACATGGTAATATCTACACCACCATCTATATAAACATGGAAATATCTACACCGCCATCTGCATAAACATGGAAATATCTACAATGCCATCTGTAGAAAGATGGAAATATCTACACCGAAATCTGTGTAAACATGGAAATATCCACAGCGATATCTGTAAAAACGTGGAAATATCTACACCGCGATCTGTATAAATATGGAAATATCTACAGCGCCATCTCTATAAACATTGAAATATCTACACTGCCATCTGTAAAAACATGGAAATATCTACACAGTCATCTGAATAAACATGGAAATATCTACATCACCATCTGTATAAACATGGAAATACCTACAATACCATCTGTATACACATGGATATATCTACACAGACATCTGTATAAGTATGGAAATATCTACACCGCCAACTGTATAAACATGGAAATATCTACACTGCCATCTGTAGACAGATGGAAATATCTACACCGCTATCTCTATAAATATGGAAATATCTACACCGCCATCTCTATAAACATGAAAATATCTACACTGCCATCTCCATAAAGATGGAAGTATCTACTCCTCCATGTGTATAAACACGGAAATATCTACACCACCATCTGCGAAAACATGGAAATATCTACACCGCTATCTGTATAAACATGGAAATATCTACACCGCTCTCTGTATAAACATGGAAATATCTACACCGCCATTTGCATGTCCATGGAAATACCTACGCTGCCATCTGTATAAACATGGAAATATCTACACGGCCATCTGTGTATAGATGGAAATATCAACAACGCCATCTGTACAAACATGGAAATATCTACACCGCTATCTCTATAAACATGGAAATATCTGCAGAGCCATCGGTAAAACATGGAAATACCTCTACAGTCATCTGTATAAACATGGAAATATCTTCAATGCCATCTGTATACACATGGAAATATCTACACAGCCATCTGTATAAACATGTAAATATCTACACTGCTATCTCTATAAACATGGAAATATCTACACCGCCGTCTCTATAAACATGAAAATATCTACACTGCCATCTCCATAAACATGGAACTAACTACTCCACAATCTGTATAAACATGGAAACATCTACTCCGCCATCTGTGTGAATAAGGAAATATCTGCAATGCCATCTGTATAATGATATAAATATCTGCACCGCGAGCTGTATAAACATGGAAATATCTACATCGCTATCTGTATAAACGTGGAAATACCAACACATCTATCGGTATAAACATGGAAATATCTACAACGCCATCTATATAAACATGGAAATATCTACACCGCTATGTCTATAAACATGGAAATACCTACACCGCTATCTCAATAAACATGGAAATATCTACACCGCTATCTGTATAAACATGGAAATATCTACACCGCTATCTGTATAAACATGGAAATATCTTCACCACGATCTGTATAAGCATGGAAATATCTACACCGCTATCTGTATGAACATGGTAATATCTACACCACCATCTATATAAACATGGAAATATCTACACCGCCATCTGCATAAACATGGAAATATCTACAATGCCATCTGTAGAAAGATGGAAATATCTACACCGCAATCTGTGTAAACATGGAAATATCTACAGCGCCATCTATATAAACATTTAAATATCTACACTGCCTTCTGTAAAAACATGGAAATATCTAAACAGTCATCTGAATAAACATGGAAATATCTACACCACCATCTGTATAAACATGGAAATACCTACAATAGGATCTGTATACACATGGATATATCTACACAGACATCTGTATAAGTATGGAAATATCTACACCGCCATCTGTATAAACATGGAAATATCTACACTGCCATCTGTAGAAATATGGAAATATCTACACCGCTATCTCTATAAATATGGAAATATCTACACCGCCATCTCTATAAACATGAAAATATCTACACTGCCATCTCCATAAAGATGGAAATATCTACTCCACCATGTGTATAAACACGGAAATATCTACACCACCATCTGTGAAAACATGGAAATATCTACACCGCTATCTGTATAAACATGGAAATATCTACACCGCCATCTGCATGTCCATGGAAATATCTACGCTGCCATCTGTATAAACATGGAAATATCTTCACGGCCATCTGTGTATAGATGGAAATATCAACAACGCCATCTGTACATACATGGAAATATCTACACCGCTATCTCTATAAACATGGAAATATCTGCACAGCCATCTGTAAAACATGGAAATACCTCTACAGTCATCTGTATAAACATGGAAATATCTACAATGCCATCTGTATACACATGGAAATATCTACACAGCCATCTGTATAAACATGTAAATATCTACACTGCTATCTCTACAAACATGGAAATATTTACACCGCCATCTCTATAAACATGAAAATATCTACACTGCCATCTCCATAAACATGGAACTAACTACTCCGCCATCTGTATAAACATGGAAACATCTACACCGCCATCTGTGTGAATAAGGAAATATCTACAATGCCATCTGTATAAAGATACAAATATCTGCACTGCGAGCTGTATAAACATGGAAATATCTACATCACTATATGTATAAACGTGGAAATACCAACACATCTATCTGTATAAACATGGAAATATCTACAACGCCATCTATATAAACATGGAAATATCTACACCGCTATGTCTATAAACATGGAAATACCTACACCGCTATCTCTATAAACATGGAAATATCTACACCGCTATCTGTAAACATGGAAATACCTACACCGCGATCTGTATAAATATGGAAATATTTTCACCACGATCTGTATAAACATGGAAATATCTACACCGCTATCTGTATAAACATGGTAGTATCTACACCACCATCTATATAAACATGGAAATATCTACACCGCCATCTGCATAAACATGGAAATATCTACAATGCCATATGTAGAAAGATGGAAATATCTACACTGCAATCTGTGTAAACATGGAAATATCTACACCGATATCTGCAAAAACATGGAAATATCTGCGCCGCGATCTGTATAAACATGGAAATATCTACAGCGCCATCTCTATAAACATTGAAATATCTACACTGCCATCTGTAAAAACATGGAAATATCTACACAGTCATCTGAATAAACATGGAAATATCTACACCACCATCTGTATAAACATGGAAATACCTACAATACCATCTGTATACACATGGATATATCTACACAGACATCTGTATAAGTATGGAAATATCTACATCGCCAACTGTATAAACATGGAAATATCTACACTGCCATCTGTAGACAGATGGAAATATCTACACCGCTATCTCTATAAATATGGAAATATCTACACCGCCATCTCTATAAACATGAAAATATCTACACTGCCATCTCCATAAAGATGGAAGTATCTACTCCTCCATGTGTATAAACACGGAAATATCTACACCACCATCTGTGAAAACATGGAAATATCTACACCGCTATCTGTATAAACATGGAAATATCTACACCGCTCTCTGTATAAACATGGAAATATCTACACCGCCATTTGCATGTCCATGGAAATATCTACGCTGCCATCTGTATAAACATGGAAATATCTACACGGCCATCTGTGTATAGATGGAAATATCAACAACGCCATCTGTACAAACATGGAAATATCTACACCGCTATCTCTATAAACATGGAAATATCTGCAGAGCCATCGGTAAAACATGGAAATACCTCTACAGTCATCTGTATAAACATGGAAATATCTTCAATGCCATCTGTATACACATGGAAATATCTACACAGCCATCTGTATAAACATGTAAATATCTACACTGCTATCTCTATAAACATGGAAATATCTACACCGCCGTCTCTATAAACATGAAAATATCTACACTGCCATCTCCATAAACATGGAACTAACTACTCCACAATCTGTATAAACATGGAAACATCTACTCCGCCATCTGTGTGAATAAGGAAATATCTGCAATGCCATCTGTATAATGATATAAATATCGGCACCGCGAGCTGTATAAACATGGAAATATCTACATCGCTATCTGTATAAACGTGGAAATACCAACACATCTATCGGTATAAACATGGAAATATCTACAACGCCATCTATATAAACATGGAAATATCTACACCGCTATGTCTATAAACATGGAAATACCTACACCGCTATCTCAATAAACATGGAAATATCTACACCGCTATCTGTATAAACATGGAAATATCTACACCGCTATCTGTATAAACATGGAAATATCTTCACCACGATCTGTATAAGCATGGAAATATCTACACCGCTATCTGTATGAACATGGTAATATCTACACCACCATCTATATAAACATGGAAATATCTACACCGCCATCTGCATAAACATGGAAATATCTACAATGCCATCTGTAGAAAGATGGAAATATCTACACCGCAATCTGTGTAAACATGGAAATATCTACAGCGCCATCTATATAAACATTTAAATATCTACACTGCCTTCTGTAAAAACATGGAAATATCTAAACAGTCATCTGAATAAACATGGAAATATCTACACCACCATCTGTATAAACATGGAAATACCTACAATACCATCTGTATACACATGGATATATCTACACAGACATCTGTATAAGTATGGAAATATCTACACCGCCATCTGTATAAACATGGAAATATCTACACTGCCATCTGTAGAAATATGGAAATATCTACACCGCTATCTCTATAAATATGGAAATATCTACACCGCCATCTCTATAAACATGGTAGTATCTACACCACCATCTATATAAACATGGAAATATCTACACCGCCATCTGCATAAACATGGAAATATCTACAATGCCATCTGTAGAAAGATGGAAATATCTACACTGCAATCTGTGTAAACATGGAAATATCTACACCGATATCTGCAAAAACATGGAAATATCTGCGCCGCGATCTGTATAAACATGGAAATATCTACAGCGCCATCTCTATAAACATTGAAATATCTACACTGCCATCTGTAAAAACATGGAAATATCTACACAGTCATCTGAATAAACATGGAAATATCTACACCACCATCTGTATAAACATGGAAATACCTACAATACCATCTGTATACACATGGATATATCTACACAGACATCTGTATAAGTATGGAAATATCTACATCGCCAACTGTATAAACATGGAAATATCTACACTGCCATCTGTAGACAGATGGAAATATCTACACCGCTATCTCTATAAATATGGAAATATCTACACCGCCATCTCTATAAACATGAAAATATCTACACTGCCATCTCCATAAAGATGGAAGTATCTACTCCTCCATGTGTATAAACACGGAAATATCTACACCACCATCTGTGAAAACATGGAAATATCTACACCGCTATCTGTATAAACATGGAAATATCTACACCGCCATCTGCATGTCCATGGAAATATCTACGCTGCCATCTGTATAAACATGGAAATATCTTCACGGCCATCTGTGTATAGATGGAAATATCAACAACGCCATCTGTACATACATGGAAATATCTACACCGCTATCTCTATAAACATGGAAATATCTGCACAGCCATCTGTAAAACATGGAAATACCTCTACAGTCATCTGTATAAACATGGAAATATCTACAATGCCATCTGTATACACATGGAAATATCTACACAGCCATCTGTATAAACATGTAAATATCTACACTGCTATCTCTACAAACATGGAAATATCTACACCGCCATCTCTATAAACATGAAAATATCTACACTGCCATCTCCATAAACATGGAACTAACTACTCCGCCATCTGTATAAACATGGAAACATCTACACCGCCATCTGTGTGAATAAGGAAATATCTACAATGCCATCTGTATAAAGATACAAATATCTGCACTGCGAGCTGTATAAACATGGAAATATCTACATCACTATCTGTATAAACGTGGAAATACCAACACATCTATCTGTATAAACATGGAAATATCTACAACGCCATCTATATAAACATGGAAATATCTACACCGCTATGTCTATAAACATGGAAATACCTACAACGCTATCTCTATAAACATGGAAATACCTACACCGCTATCTCTATAAACATGGAAATATCTACACCGCTATCTGTAAACATGGAAATACCTACACCGCGATCTGTATAAATATGGAAATATTTTCACCACGATCTGTATAAACATGGAAATATCTACACCGCTATCTGTATAAACATGGTAGTATCTACACCACCATCTATATAAACATGGAAATATCTACACCGCCATCTGCATAAACATGGAAATATCTACAATGCCATCTGTAGAAAGATGGAAATATCTACACTGCAATCTGTGTAAACATGGAAATATCTACACCGATATCTGCAAAAACATGGAAATATCTGCGCCGCGATCTGTATAAACATGGAAATATCTCCAGCGCCATCTCTATAAACATTGAAATATCTACACTGCCACCTGTAAAAACATGGAAATATCTACACAGTCATCTGAATAAACATGGAAATAGCTACACCAGTATCTGTATAAACATGGAAATACCTACAATACCATCTGTATACACATGGATATATCTACACAGACATCTGTATAAGTATGGAAATATCTACACCACCATCTGTATAAACATGGAAATATCTACACTGCCATCTGTAGAAAGATGGAAATATCTACACCGCCATCTGCATGTCCATGAAAATATCTACGCTGCCATCTGTATAAACATGGAAATATCTACACGGCCATCTGTGTATAGATGGAAATGTCAACAACGCCATCTGTACAAACATGGAAATATCTACACCGCTATCTCTATAAACATGGAAATATCTGCACAGCCATCTGTAAAACATGGAAATACATCTACAGTCATCTGTATAAACATGGAAATATCTACAATGCCATCTGTATACACGTGGAAATATCTACACAGCCAACTGTATAAACGTAAATATCTACACTGCTATCTCTATAAACATGGAAATATCTACATCGCTATCTTTATAAACGTGGAAATACCAACACATCTATCGGTATAAACATGGAAATATCTACAACGCCATCTATATAAACATGGAAATATCTACTCCGCTATGTCTATAAACATGGAAATAGCTACACCGCTATCTCTATACACATGGAAATATCTACACCGCTATCTGTATAAACATGGAAATATCTACACTGCGATCTGTATAAACATGGAAATATCTACACCGCGATCTGTATAAACATGGAAATATATTTACCACGATCTGTATAAACATGGAAATATCTACACCGCTATCTGTATAAACATGGTAATATCTACACCACCATCTATATAAACATGGACATATCTACACCGCCATCTGCATAAACATGGAAATATCTACAATGCCATCTGTAGAAAGATGGAAATATCTACACCGCAATCTGTGTAAACATGGAAATATCTACACCGATATGAGTAAAAACATGGAAATATCTACACCGCTATCTGTATAAACATGGAAATATCTACGCCGCGATCTGTATAAACATGGAAATATCTACAGCGCCATCTATATAAACATTTAAATATCTACACTGCCATCTGTAAAAACATGGAAATATCTACACAGTCATCTGAATAAACATGGAAATATCTACACCGCCATCTGTATAAACATGGAAATACCTACAATACCATCTGTATACACATGGATATATCTACACAGACATCTGTAGAAGTATGGAAATATCTACACTGCCGTCTGTATAAACATGGAAATATCTACACTGCCATCTGTAGAAAGATGGAAATATCTACACCGCTATCTCTATAAATACGGAAATATCTACACCGCCGTCTCTATAAACATGAAAATATCTACACTGCCGTCTCCATAAAGATGGAAATATCTACTCCGCCATGTGTATAAACATGGAAATATCTACACCACCATCTGTGAAAACATGGAAATATCTACACCGCTATCTGTATAAACTTGGAAATATCTACACAGCCATCTGCATGTCCTTGGAAATATCTACGCTGCCATCTGTATAAACATGGAAATATCTATACAGCCATCTGTGTATAGATGGAAATATCAACAACGCCATCTGTACATACATGGAAATATCTACACTGCTATCTCTATATACATGGAAATATCTGCACAGCCATCTGTAAAACATGGAAATACCTCTACAGTCATCTGTATAAACATGGAAATATCTACAATGCCATCTGTATACACATGGAAATATCTACAGAGCCATCTGTATAAACATGTAAATATCTACACTGCTATCTCTACAAACATGGAAATATCTACACCGCCATCTCTATAAACATGAAAATATCTACACTGCCATCTCCATAAACATGGAACTAACTACTCCGCCATCTGTATAAACATGGAAACATCTACACCGCCATCTGTGTGAATAAGGAAATATCTACAATGCCATCTGTATAAAGATATAAATATCTCCACTGCGAGCTGTATAAACATGGAAATATCTACATCGCTATCTGTATAAACGTGGAAATACCAACACATCTATCTGTATAAACATGGAAATATCTACAACGCCATCTATATAAACATGGAAATATCTACACCGCTATGTCTGTAAACATGGAGATACCTACGCCGCTATCTCTATAAACATGGAAATATCTACAGCGCTATCTGTATAAACATGGAAATACCTACACCGCGATCTGCATACATATGGAAATATTTTCACCACGATCTGTATAAACATGGAAATATCTACACCGCTATCTGTATAAACATGGAAATATCTTCACAACGATCTGTCTAAACATGGAAATATCTACACCGCTATCTGTATAAACATGGTAATATCTACACCACCATCTATATAAACATGGAAATATCTACACCGCCATCTGCATAAACATGGAAATATCTACAATGCCATCTGTAGAAAGATGGAAATATCTACACCGCAATCTGTGTAAACATGGAAATATCCACAGCGATATCTGTAAAAACATGGAAATATCTACACCGCGATCTGTATAAATATGGAAATATCTACAGCGCCATCTCTATAAACTTTGAAATATCTACACTGCCATCTGGAAAAACATGGAAATATCTACACAGTCATCTGAATAAACATGGAAATATCTACACCACCATCTGTATAAACATGGAAATACATACAATACCATCTGTATACACATGGATATACCTACACAGACATGTGTATAAGTATGGAAATATCTACACCGCCAACTGTATAAACATGGAAATATCTACACTGCCATCTGTAGACAGATGGAAATATCTACACCGCTATCTCTATAAATATGGAAATATCTACACCGCCATCTCTATAAACATGAAAATATCTACACTGCCATCTCCATAAAGATGGAAGTATCTACTCCGCCATGTGTATAAACACGGAAATATCTACACCACCATCTGTGAAAACATGGAAATATCTACACCGCTATCTGTATAAACATGGAAATATCTACACCGCTCTCTGTATAAACATGGAAATATCTACACCGCCATTTGCATGTCCATGGAAATATCTACGCTGCCATCTGTATAAACATGGAAATATCTACACGGCCATCTGTGTATAGATGGAAATATCAACCACGCCATCTGTACAAACATGGAAATATCTACACCGCTATCTCTATAAACATGGAAATATCTGCAGAGCCATCGGTAAAACATGGAAATACCTCTACAGTCATCTGTATAAACATGGAAATATCTTCAATGCCATCTGTATACACATGGAAATATCTACACAGCCATCTGTATAAACATGTAAATATCTACACTGCTATCTCTATAAACATGGAAATATCTACACCGCCGTCTCTATAAACATGAAAATATCTACACTGCCATCTCCATAAACATGGAACTAACTACTCCACAATCTGTATAAACATGGAAACATCTACTCCGCCATCTGTGTGAATAAGGAAATATCTGCAATGCCATCTGTATAATGATATAAATATCTGCACCGCGAGCTGTATAAACATGGAAATATCTACATCGCTATCTGTATAAACGTGGACATAGCAACACATCTATCGGTATAAACATGGAAATATCTACAACGCCATCTATATAAACATGGAAATATCTACACCGCTATGTCTACAAACATGGAAATACCTACACCGCTATCTCAATAAACATGGAAATATCTACACCGCTATCTGTATAAACATGGAAATATCTACACCGCTATCTGTATAAACATGGAAATATCTACACCGCGATCTGTTTAAACATGGAAATATCTTCACCACGATCTGTATAAGCATGGAAATATCTACACCGCTATCTGTATGAACATGGTAATATCTACACCACCATCTATATAAACATGGAAATATCTACACCGCCATCTGCATAAACATGGAAATATCTACAATGCCATCTGTAGAAAGATGGAAATATCTACACCGCAATCTGTGTAAACATGGAAATATCTACAGCGCAATCTCTATAAACATTGAAATATCTACACTGCCATCAGTAAAAACATGGAAATATATACACAGTCATCTGAATAAACATGGAAATAAATACACCAGCATCTGTATAAACATGGAAATACCTACAATACCATCTGTATACACATGGAAACATCTACACAGACATCTGTATAATTATGGAAATATCTACACCGCCATCTGTATAAACATGGAAATATCTACACTGCCATCTGTAGAAATATGGAAATATCTACACCGCTATCTCTATAAATACGGAAATATCTACACCGCCATCTCTGTAAACATGAAAATATCTACATTGCCATCTAAATAAAGATGGAAGTATCTACTCCGCCATGTGTATAAACACGGAAATATCTACACCACCATCTGTGAAAACATGGAAATATCTACACCGCTATCTGTACAAACATGGAAATATCTACACCGTCATCTGCATGTCCATGGAAATATCTACGGTGCCATCTGTATAAACATGGAAATATCTACACGGCCATCTGTGTATAGATGGAAATATCAACAACGCTATCTGTACAAACATGGAAATATCTACACCGCTATCTCTATAAACATGGAAATATCTGCAGAGCCATCTGTAAAACATGAAAATACCTCTACAGTCATCTGTATAAACATGGAAATATCTACAATGCCATATGTATACACATGGAAATATCTACACAGCCATCTGTATAATCACGTAGTTATCTACACTGCTATCTCTATAAACATGGAAATATCTACACCGCCATCTCTATAAACATGAAAATATCTACACTGCCATATCCATAAACATGAAACTAACTACTCCGCCATCTTTATAAACATGGAAACATCTACACCGCCATCTGTGTGAATAAGGAAATATCTACAATGCCATCTGTATAAAGATATAAATATCTGCACCGCAAGCTGTATAAACATGGAAATATCTACATCGCTATCTGTATAAACGTGGAAATACCAACGCATCTATCGGTATAAACATGGAAATATCTACAAGGCCATCTATATAAACATGGAAATATCTACACCGCTATGTCTATAAACATGGAAATACCTACACCGCTATCTCTATAAACTTGGAAATATCTACACCACTATCTGTATAAACATGGAAATATCTACACCGCTATCTGTTTAAACATGGAAATATCTACACCGCGATCTGTATAAACATGGAAATATCTTCACCACGTTCTGTATAAACATGGAAATATCTGCACCGCTATCTGTATAAACATGGTAATATCTGCACCACCATCTATATAAGCATGGAAATATCTACAACACCATCTGCATAAACATGGAAATATCTACAATGCCATCTCTAGCAAGATGGAAATAACTACACCGCAATCTGTGTAAACATGGAAATATCTACACCGATATCTGTAAAAACATGGAAATATCTACACCGCTATCTGTATAAACATGGAAATATCTACACCGCGATCTGTATAAACATGGAAGTATCTACAGCGCCATCTCTATAAACATTGAAATATCTACACTGCCATCTGTAAAAACATGGAAATATCTACACAGTCATCTGAATAAACATGGAAATATCTACACCACCATCTGAATAAACATGGAAATACCTACAATACCATCTGAATACACATGGAAATATCTACACCGACATCTGTATAAGTATGGAAATATCTACACCGCCATCTGTATCAACATGGAAATATCTACACTGCCATCTGTAGAAAGATGGAAATATCTACACCGCTATCTCTATAAATATGGAAATATCTACACCGCCATCTCTATAAACATGAAAATATCTACACTGCCATCTCCATGAAGATGGAAGTATCT
Organism: Pan paniscus; assembly: GCF_029289425.2. Lineage (NCBI taxonomy): Eukaryota > Metazoa > Chordata > Mammalia > Primates > Hominidae > Pan > Pan paniscus. Next base: position 7,642,414 of record NC_073256.2, read on the forward strand.
ACTCCGCCATGTGTATAAACACGGAAATATCTACACCACCATCTGTGAAAACATGGAAATATCTACACCGCTATCTGTATAAACATGGAAATATCTACACCGACATCTGCATGTCCATGGAAATATCTACGCTGCCATCTGTATAAACATGGAAATATCTACACGGCCATCTGTGTATAGATGGAAATATCAACAACGCCATCTGTACAAACATGGAAATATCTACACCGCTATGTCTATAAACATGGAAATATCTGCACAGCCATCTGTAAAACATGGAAATACGTCTACAGTCATCTGTATAGACATGGAAATATCTACAATGCCATCTGTATACACATGGAAATATCTACACAGCCATCTGTATAAACATCTAAATATCAACACTGCTCTCTCTATAAATATGGAAATATCTACACCGCCATCTCTATAAACATGAAAATATCTACACTGCCATCTCCATAAACATGGAACTAACTACTCCGCCATCTGTATAAACATGGAAACATCTACACCGCCATCTGTGTGAATAAGGAAATATCTACAATGCCATCTGTATAAAGATATAAATATCTGCACCGCGAGCTGTATAAACAAGGAAATATTTACATCGCTATCTGTATAAACGTGGAAATACCAACAAAACTATAGGTATAAACATGGAAATATCTACAACACCATCTATATAAACATGGAAATATCTACACCACTATGTCTATAAACATGGAAATACCTACACCGCTATCTCTATAAACATGGAAATATCTACACCGCTATCTGTATTAACATGGAAATATCTTCTCCGCAATCTGTATAAACATGAAAATATCTACACAGTGATATGTATAAACATGGACATATCTTCACCACGATTTGTATAAACATGGAAATATGTACACCGCTATCTGTATAAACATGGTAATATCTACACCACCATCTATATAAACATGGAAATATCTTCACCGCCATCTGCATAAACATGGAAATATCTACACTGCCATCTGTAGAAAGATGGAAATATCTACACCGCCATCTGCATAAACATGGAAATATCTACAATGCCATCTCTAGCAAGATGGAAATATCTACACAGCAATCTGTGTAAACATGGAAATATCTTCACCGATATCTGTAAAAACATGGAAATATCTACACTGCTATCTGTATAAACATGGAAATATCTACACCGCGATCTGAATAAACATGGAAATATCTACACCGCGATCTGTATAAACATGGAAATATCTTCACCACGATCTGTATAAACATGGAAATATCTACACCGCTATCTGTATAAACATGGTAATATCTACACCACCATCTATATAAACATGGAAATACCTACACCGCCATCTGCATAAACATGGAAATATCTACAATGCCATCTCTAGCAAGATGGAAATATCTACACCGCAATCTGTGTAAACATGGAAATATCTACACGGATATCTGTAAAAACACGGAAATATCTACACCGCTATCTGTATAAACATGGAAATATCTACACCGCGATCTGTATAAACATGGAAATATCTACAGCGCCATCTCTATAAACATTGAAATATCTACACTGCCATCTGTAAAAACATGGAAATATCTACACAGTCATCTGAATAAACATGGAAATATCTACACCACCATCTGAATAAACATGGAAATACCTACAATACCATCTGTATACACATGGAAATATCTACACAGACATCTGTATAAGTATGGAAATATCTACACCGCCATCTGTATAAACATGGAAATATCTACACTGCCATCTGTAGAAAGATGGAAATATCTACACCGCTATCTCTCTAAATATGGAAATATCTACACCGCCATCTCTATAAACATGAAAATATCTACACTGCCATCTCCATAAAGATGGAAGTATCTACTCCGCCATGTTTATAAACACGGAAATATCTACACCACCATCTGTGAAAACATGGAAATATCTACACTGCTATCTGTATAAACATGGAAATATCTACACCGCCATCTGCATGTCCATGGAAATATCTACGCTGCCATCTGTATAAACATGGAAATATCTACACGGCCATCTGTGTATAGATGGAAATATCAACAACGCCATCTGTACAAACATGGAAATATCTACACCGCTATCTCTATAAACATGGAAATATCTGCACAGCCATCTGTAAAACATGGAAATACCTCTACAGTCATCTGTATAAACATGGAAATATCTACAATGCCATCTGTATACACATGGAAATATCTACACAGCCAACTGTATAAACATCTAAATATCAACACTGCTATCTCTACAAACATGGAAATATCTACACCGCCATCTCTATAAACATGAAAATATCTACACTGCCATCTCCAGAAACATGGAACTAACTACTCCGCCATCTGTATAAACATAGAAACATCTACACCACCATCTGTGTGAATAAGGAACTATCTACAATGCCATCTGTATAAAGATATAAATATCCGCACCGCGAGCTGTATAAACATGGAAATATCTACATCGCTATCTGTATAAACGTGGAAATACCAACACATCTATCGGTATAAACATGGAAATATCTACAACACCATCTATATAAACATGGAAATATCTACACCGCTATGTCTATAAACATGGAAATACCTACACCGCTATCTCTATAAACATGGAAATATCTACACCGCTATCTGTATAAACATGGAAATATCTACACCGCTATCTGTATAAACATGGAAATATCTTCACCGCGATCTGTATAAACATGGAAATATCTACACCGTGATCTGTATAAACATGGAAATATCTTCACCACGATTTGTATAAACATGGAAATATGTACACCGCTATCTGTATAATCATGGTAATATCTACACCACCATCTATATAAACATGGAAATATCTACACCGCCATCTGCATAAACATGGAAATATCTACACTGCCATCTGTAGAAAGATGGAAATATCTACACCGCCATCTGCATAAACATGGAAATATCTACAATGCCATCTGTAGAAAGATGGAAATATCTACACCGCAATCTGTGTAAACATGGAAATATCTACACCGATATCTGTAAACACATGGAAATATCTACACCCCTATCTGTATAAACATGGAAATATTTACACAGCGATCTGAATAAACATGGAAATATCTACACCGCGATCTGTATAAACATGGAAATATCTTCACCACGATCTGTATAAACATGGAAATATCTACACCGCTATCTGTATAAACATGGTAATATCTACACCACCATCTATATAAACATGGAAATATCTACACCGCCATCTGCATAAACATGGAAATATCTACAATGCCATCTCTAGCAAGATGGAAATATCTACACCGCAATCTGTGTAAACATGGAAATATCTACACCGATATCTGTAAAAACATGGAAATATCTACACCGCTATCTGTATAAACATGGAAATATCTACACCGCGATCTGTATAAACATGGAAATATCTACTGCGCCATCTCTATAAACATTGAAATATCTACACTGCCATCTGTAAAAACATGGAAATATCTACACAGTCATCTGAATAAACATGGAAATATCTACACCACCGTCTGAATAAACATGGAAATACCTACAATACCATCTGTATACACATGGAAATATCTACACAGACATCTGTATAAGTATGGAAATATCTACACCGCCATCTGTATAAACATGGAAATATCTACTCTGCCATCTGTAGAAAGATGGAAATATCTACACCGCTATCTCTATAAATATGGAAATATCTACACCGCCATCTCTATAAACATGAAAATATCTACACTGCAATCTCCATGAAGATGGAAGTATCTACTCCTCCATGTGTATAAACACGGAAATATCTACACCACCATCTGTGAAAACATGGAAATATCTACACCGCTATCTGTATAAACATGGAAATATCTACACCGCCATCTGCATGTCCATGGAAATATCTACGCTGCCATCTGTATAAACATGGAAATATCTACACGGCCATCTGTGTATAGATGGAAATATCAACAACGCCATGTGTACAAACATGGAAATATCTACACCGCTATCTCTATAAACATGGAAATATCTGCACAGCCATCTGTAAAACATGGAAATACCTCTACAGTCATCTGTATAAACATGGAAATATCTACAATGCCATCTGTATACACATGGAAATATCTACACAGCCATCTGTATAAACATCTAAATATCAACACTGCTATCTCTATAAACATGGAAATATCTACACCGCCATCTCTATAAATATGAAAATATCTACACTGCCATCTCCATAAACATGGAACTAACTACTCCGCCATCTGTATAAACATGGAAACATCTACACCGTCATCTGTGTGAATAAGGAAATATCTACAATGCCATCTGTATAAAGATATAAATATCTGCACCGCGAGCTGTATAAACATGGAAATATCTACATCGCTATCTGTATAAACGTGGAAATACCAACACAACTATAGGTATAAACATGGAAATATCTACAACACCATCTATATAAACATGGAAATATCTACACTGCTATGTCTATAAACATGGAAATACCTACACCGCTATCTCTATAAACATGGAAATATCTACACCGCTATCTGTATAAACATGGAAATATCTACACCGCTATCTGTATAAACATGGAAATATCTTCACCGCAATCTGTAAAAACATGGAAATATCTACACCGTGATCTGTATAAACATGGAAATATCTTCACCACGATTTGAATAAACATGGAAATATGTACACCGCTATCTGTATAAACATGGTAATATCTACACCACCATCTATATAAATATGGAAATATCTACACCGCCATCTGCATAAACATGGAAATATCTACACTGCCATCTGTAGAAAGATGGAAATATCTACACCGCCATCTGCATAAACATGGAAATATCTACAATGCCATCTCTAGCAAGATGGAAATATCTACACCGCAATCTGTGTAAACATGGAAATATCTACACCGATATCTGTAAAAACATGGAAATATCTACACCGCTATCTGTATAAACATGAAAATATCTACACTGCCATCTCCATAAACATGGAACTAACTACTCCGCCATCTGTATAAACACAGAAACATCTACACCGCCATCTGTGTGAATAAGGAAATATCTACAATGCCATCTGTATAAAGATATAAATATCTGCACCGCGAGCCGTATAAACATGGAAATATCTACATCGCTATCTGTATAAACGTGGAAATACCAACACATCTATCGGTATAAACATGGAAATATCTACAACACCATCAATATAAACATGGAAATAACTACACCGCTATGTCTATAAACATGGAAATACCTACACCGCTATCTCTATAAACATGGAAATATCTACACCGCTATCTGTATAAACATGGAAATATCTACACCGCTATCTGTATAAACATGGAAATATCTTCACCGCGATCTGTATAAACATGGAAATATCTACACCGTGATCTGTATAAACATGGAAATATCTTCACCACGATTTGTATAAACATGGAAATATGTACACCGCTATCTGTATAAACATGGTAATATCTACACCACCATCTATATAAACATGGAAATATCTACACCGCCATCTGCATAAACATGGAAATATCTACACTGCCATCTGTAGAAAGATGGAAATGTCTACACCGCCATCTGCATAAACATGGAAATATCTACAATGCCATCTGTAGAAAGATGGAAATATCTACACCGCAATCTGTGTAAACATGGAAATATCTACACCGATATCTGTAAAAACATGGAAATATCTACAACGCTATCTGTATAAACATGGAAATATCTAAACCGCGGTCTGTATAAACATGGAAATATCTACACCTCTATCTGTATAAACATGGAAATATCTTCATCACGATCTGTATAAACATGGAAATATCTACACCGCTATCTGTATAAACATGGTAATATCTACACCACCATCTATATAAACATGGAAATATCTACACCGCCATCTGCATAAACATGGAAATATCTACACTGCCATCTGTAGAAAGATGGAAATATCTACACCGCCATCTGCATAAACATGGAAATATCTACAATGCCATCTCTAGCAAGATGGAAATATCTACACCGCAATCTGTGTAAACATGGAAATATCTACACCGATATCTGTAAAAACATGGAAATATCTACACCGCTATCTGTATAAACATGGAAATATCTACACCGCGATCTGAATAAACATGGAAATATCTACACCGCGATCTGTATAACCATGGAAATATCTTCACCACGATCTGTATAAACATGGAAATATCTACACCGCTATCTGTATAAACATCGTGATATCTACACCACCATCTATATAAACATGGAAATATCTACACCGCCATCTGCATAAATATGGAAATATCTACAATGCCATCTCTAGCAAGATGGAAATATCTACACCGCAAGCTGTGTAAACATGGAAATATCTACACCGATATCTGTAAAAATACGGAAATATCTACACCGCTATCTGTATAAACATGGAAATACCTACACCGCGATCTGTATAAACATGGAAATATCTACAGCGCCATCTCTATAAACATTGAAATATCTACACTGCCATCTGTAAAAACATGGAAATATCTACACAGTCATCTGAATAAACATGGAAATATCTACACCACCATCTGAATAAACATGGAAATACCTACAATACCATCTGTATACACATGGAAATATCTACACAGACATCTGTATAAGTATGGAAATATCTACACCGCCATCTGTATAAACATGGAAATATCTACACTGCCATCTGTAGAAAGACGGAAATATCTACACCGCTATCTCTATAAATATGGAAATATCTACACCGCCGTCTCTATAAACATGAAAATATCTACACTGCCATCTCCATAAAGATGGAAGTATCTACTCCGCCATATGTATAAACACGGAAATATCTACACCACCATCTGTGAAAACATGGAAATATCTACACCGCTATCTGTATAAACATGGAAATATCTACACCGCCATCTGCATGTCCATGGAAATATCTACGCTGCCATCTGTATAAACATGGAAATATCTACACGGCCATCTGTGTATAGATGGAAATATCAACAACGCCATCTGTACAAACATGGAAATATCTACACCGCTATCTCTATAAACATGGAAATATCTGCACAGCCATCTGTAAAACATGGAAATACCTCTACAGTCATCTGTATAAACATGGAAATATCTACAATGCCATCTGTATACACATGGAAATATCTACACAGCCAACTGTATAAACATCTAAATATCAACACTGCTATCTCTATAAACATGGAAATATCTACACCGCCATCTCTATAAACATGAAAATATCTACACTGCCATCTCCATAAACATGGAACTAACTACTCCGCAATCTTTATAAACATAGAAACATCTACACAACCATCTGTGTGAATAAGGAACTATCTACAATGCCATCTGTATAAAGATATAAATATCCGCACCGCGAGCTGTATAAACATGGAAATATCTACATCGCTATCTGTATAAACGTGGAAATACCAACACATCTATCGGTATAAACACGGAAATATCTACAACACCATCTACATAAACATGGAAATATCTACACCGCTATGTCTATAAACATGGAAATACCTACACCGCTATCTCTATAAACATGGAAATATCTACACCGCTATCTGTATAAACATGGAAATATCTACACCGCTATCTGTATAAACATGGAAATATCTTCACCGCGATCTGTATAAACATGGAAATATCTACACCGTGATCTGTATAAACATGGAAATATCTTCACCACGATTTGTATAAACATGGAAATATGTACACCGCTATCTGTATAAACATGGTAATATCTACACCACCATCTATATAAACATGGAAATATCTACACCGCCATCTGCATAAACATGGAAATATCTACACTGCCATCTGTAGAGAGATGGAAATATCTACACCGCCATCTGCATAAACATGGAAATATCTACAATGCCATCAGTAGAAAGAAGGAAATATCTACACCGCAATCTGTGTAAACATGGAAATATCTACACCGATATCTGTAAAAACATGGAAATATCTACACCGCTATCTGAATAAACATGGAAATATCTACACCACGATCTGTATAAACATGGAAATATCTACACCGCGATGTGTATAAACATGGAAATATCTTCACCACGATCTGTATAAACATGGAAATATCTACACCGCTATCTGTATAAACATGGTAATATCTACACCACCATCTATATAAACATGGAAATATCTACACCGCCATCTGCATAAACATGGAAACATCTACAATGCCATCTGTAGAAAGATGGAAATATCTACACCGCAATCTGTGTAAACATGGAAATATCTACACCGATATCTCTAAAAACATGGAAATATCTACACCGCTATCTGTATAAACATGGAAATATCTACACCGCGATCTGTATAAACATGGAAATATCTACACCGTGATCTGTATAAACATGGAAATATCTTCACCACGATTTGTATAAACATGGAAATATGTACACCGCTATCTGTAGAAACATGGTAATATCTACACCACCATCTATATAAACATGGAAATATCTACACCGCCATCTGCATAAACATGGAAATATCTACACTGCCATCTGTAGAAAGATGGAAATATCTACACCGCCATCTGCATAAACATGGAAATATCTACAATGCCATCTGTAGAAAGATGGAAATATCTACACCGCAATCTGTGTAAACATGGAAATATCTACACCGATATCTGTAAACACATGGAAATATCTACACCCCTATCTGTATAAACATGGAAATATCTACACCGCGATCTGAATAAACATGGAAATATCTACACCGCGATCTGTATAAACATGGAAATATCTTCACCACGATCTGTATAAACATGGAACTATCTACACCGCTATCTGTATAAACATGGTAATATCTACACCACCATCTATATAAACATGGAAATATCTACACCGCCATCTGCATAAACATGGAAATATCTACAATGCCATCTCTAGCAAGATGGAAATATCTACACCGTAATCTGTGTAAACATGGAAATATCTACTCCGATATCTGTAAAAACATGGAAATATCTACACCGCTATCTGTATAAACATGGAAATATCTACACCGCGATCTGTATAAACATGGAAATATCTACAGCGCCATCTCTATAAACATTGAAATATCTACACTGCCATCTGTAAAAACATGGAAATATCTACACAGTCATCTGAATAAACATGGAAATATCTACACCACCGTCTGAATAAACATGGAAATACCTACAATACCATCTGTATACACATGGAAATATCTACACAGACATCTGTATAAGTATGGAAATATCTACACCGCCATCTGTATAAACATGGAAATATCTACTCTGCCATCTGTAGAAAGATGGAAATATCTACACCGCTATCTCTATAAATATGGAAATATCTACACCGCCATCTCTATAAACATCAAAATATCTACACTGCCATCTCCATGAAGATGGAAGTATCTACTCCTCCATGTGTATAAACACGGAAATATCTACACCACCATCTGTGAAAACATGGAAATATCTACACCGCTATCTGTATAAACATGGAAATATCTACACCGCCATCTGCATGTCCATGGAAATATCTACGCTGCCATCTGTATAAACATGGAAATATCTACACGGCCATCTGTGTATAGATGGAAATATCAACAACGCCATCTGTACAAACATGGAAATATCTACACCGCTATCTCTATAAACATGGAAATATCTGCACAGCCATCTGTAAAACATGGAAATACCTCTATAGTCATCTGTATAAACATGGAAATATCTACAATGCCATCTGTATACACATGGAAATATCTACACAGCCATCTGTATAAACATCTAAATATCAACACTGCTATCTCTATAAACATGGAAATATCTACACCGCCATCTCTATAAATATGAAAATATCTACACTGCCATCTCCATAAACATGGAACTAACTACTCCGCCATCTGTATAAACATGGAAACATCTACACCGTCATCTGTGTGAATAAGGAAATATCTACAATGCCATCTGTATAAAGATATAAATATCTGCACCGCGAGCTGTATAAACATGGAAATATCTACATCGCTATCTGTATAAACGTGGAAATACCAACACAACTATAGGTATAAACATGGAAATATCTACAACACCATCTATATAAACATGGAAATATCTACACCGCTATGTCTATAAACATGGAAATACCTACACCGCTATCTCTATAAACATGGAAATATCTACACCGCTATCTGTATAAACATGGAAATATCTACACCGCTATCTGTATAAACATGGAAATATCTTCACCGCAATCTGTAAAAACATGGAAATATCTACACCGTGATCTGTATAAACATGGAAATATCTTCACCACGATTTGAATAAACATGGAAATATGTACACCGTTATCTGTATAAACATGGTAATATCTACACCACCATCTATATAAACATGGAAATATCTACACCACCATCTGCATAAACATGGAAATATCCACACTGCCATCTGTAGAAAGATGGAAATATCTACACCGCCATCTGCATAAACATCGAAATATCTACAATCCCATGTCTAGCAAGATGGAAATATCTACACCGCAATCTGTTTAAACATGGAAATATCTACACCGATATCTGTAAAAACATGGAAATATCTACACCGCTATCTGTATAAACATGGAAATATCTAAACCGCGATCTGAATAAACATGGAAATATCTACACCGCGATCTGTATAAACATGGAAATATCTTCACCAAGATCTGTATAAACATGGAAATATCTACACCGCTATCTGTATAAACATGGTAATACCTACACCACCATCTATATAAACATGGAAATAACTACACCGCCATCTGCATAAACATGGAAATATCTACAATGCCATCTCTAGCAAGATGGAAATATCTACACCGCAATCTGTGTAAACATGGAAATATCTACACCGATATCTGTAAAAACATGGAAATATCTACACCGCTATCTGTATAAACATGGAAATATCTACACCGCGATCTGTATAAACATGGAAATATCTTCAGCGCCATCTCTATAAACATTGAAATATCTACACTGCCATCTGTAAAAACATGGAAATATCTACACAGTCATCTGAATAAACATGGAAATATCTACACCACCATCTGAATAAACATGGAAATACCTACAATACCATCTGTATACACATGGAAATATCTACACAGACATCTGTATAAGTATGGAAATATCTACACCGCCATCTGTAAACATGGAAATATCTACACTGCCATCTGTAGAAAGATGGAAATATCTACACCGCTATCTCTATAAATATGGAAATATCTACACCGCCATCTCTATAAACATGAAAATATCTACACTGCCATCTCCATAAAGATGGAAGTATCTACTCCGCCATGTGTATAAACACGGAAATATCTACACCACCATCTGTGAAAACATGGAAATATCTACACCGCTATCTGTATAAACATGGAAATATCTACACCGCCATCTGCATGTCCATGGAAATATCTACGCTGCCATCTTTATAAACATGGAAATATCTACACGGCCATCTGTGTATAGATGGAAATATCAACAACGCCATGTGTACAAACATGGAAATATCTACACCGCTATCTCTATAAACATGGAAATATCTGCACAGCCATCTGTAAAACATGGAAATACCTCAACAGTCATCTGTATAAACATGGAAATATCTACAATGCCATCTGTATACACATGGAAATATCTACACAGCCATCTGTATAAACATCTAAATATCAACACTGCTATCTCTATAAACATGGAAATTTCTACACCGCCATCTCTATAAACATGAAAATATCTACACTGCCATCTCCATAAACATGAAAATAACTACTCCGCCATCTGTATAAACATGGAAACATCTACACCGCCATCTGTGTGAATAAGGAAATATCTACAATGCCATCTGTATAAAGATATAAATATCTGCACCGCGAGCTGTATAAACATGGAAATATCTACATCGCTATGTGTATAAACGTGGAAATACCAACACATCTATCGGTATAAACATGGAAATATCTACAACACCATCTATATAAACATGGAAATATCTACACCGCTATGTCTGTAAACATGGAAATACCTACACCGCTATCTCTATAAACATGGAAATATCTGCACCGCTATCTGTATAAACATGGAAATATCTACACCGCTATCTGTATAAACATGGAAATATCTTCACCGCGATCTGTATAAACATGGAAATATCTTCACCGTGATCTGTATAAACATGGAAATAACTTCACCACGATTTGTATAAACATGGAAATATGTACACCGCTGTCTGTATAAACATGGTAATATCTACACCACCATCTATATAAACATGGAAATATCTACACCGCCATCTGCATAAACATGGAAATATCTACACTGCCATCTGTAGAAAGATGGAAATATCTACACCGCCACCTGCATAAACGTGGAAATATCTACAATGCCATCTGTAGAAAGATGGAAATATCTACACCGCTATCTCTATAAATACGGAAATATCTACACCGCCATATCTGTAAACATGAAAATATCTACACTGCCATCTAAATAAAGATGGAAGTATCTACTCCGCCATTTGTATAAACACGGAAATATCTACACCACCATCTGTGAAAACATGGAAATATCTACACCGCTATCCTTACAAACATGGAAATATCTACACCGCCATCTGCATGTCCATGGAAATGTCTACGGTGCCATCTGTATAAACATGGAAATATCTACACAGCCATCTGTGTATAGGTGGAAATATCAACAACGCCATCTGTACAAACTTGGAAATATCTACACCGCTATCTCTATAAACATGGAAATATCTGCAGAGCCATCTGTAAAACATGGAAATACCTCTACAGTCATCTGTATAAACACGGAAATATCTACAATGACATCTGTATACACATGGAAATATCTACACAGCCATCTGTATAAACACGTAGTTATCTACACTGCTATCTCTATAAACATGGAAATATCTACACCGCCATCTCTATAAACATGAAAATATCTACACTGCCATCTCCATAAACATGAAACTAACTACTCCACCATCTGTATAAACATGGAAACATCTACACCGCCATCTGTGTGAATAAGGAAATATCTACAATGCCATCTGTATAAAGATATAAATATCTGCACCGCGAGCTGCATAAACATGGAAATATCTACATCGCTATCTGTATAAACGTGGAAATACCAACACATCTATCGGTATAAACATGGAAATATCTACAACGCCATCTATATAAACATGGAAATATCTACACCGCAATGTCTATAAACATGGAAATACTTACACCGCTATCTCTATAAACATGGAAATATCTACACCGCTATCTGTATAAACGTGGAAATATCTACACCGCTATCTGTTTAAACATGGAAATATCTACACCGCGATCTGTATAAACATGGAAATACCTTCACCACGATCTGTATAAACATGGAAATATCTGCACCGCTACCTGTATAAACATGGTAATATCTACACAACCATCTATATAAACATGGAAATATCTACAACGCCATCTGCATAAACATGGAAATATCTACAATGCCATCTCTAGCAAGATGGAAATATCTACACCGCAATCTGTGTAAACATGGAAATATCTACACCGATATCTGTAAAAACATGGAAATATCTACACCGCTATCTGTATAAACATGGAAATATCTACACCGCGATCTGTATAAACATGGAAATATCTACAGCGCCATCTCTATAAACATTGAAATATCTACACTGCCATCTGTAAAAACATGGAAATATCTACACCGTCATCTGAATAAACATGGAAATATCTACACCACCATCTGAATAAACATGGAAATACCTACAATACCATATGTACACACATGGAAATATCTACACAGACATCTGTATAAGTATGGAAATATCTACACCGCCATCTGTATAAACATGGAAATATCTACACTGCCATCTGTAGAAAGATGGAAATATCTACAGCGCTATCTCTATAAATATGGAAATATCTACACCGCCATCTCTATAAACATGAAAATATCTACACTGCCATCTCCATAAAGATGGAAGTATCTACTCCGCCATGTGTATAAACACGGAAATATCTACACCACCATCTGTGAAAACATGGAAATATCTACACCGCTATCTGTATAAACATGGAAATATCTACACCGCCATCTGCATGTCCATGGAAATATCTACGCTGCCATCTGTATAAACATGGAAATATCTACACGGCCATCTGTGTATAGATGGAAATATCAACAACGCCATCTGTACAAACATGGAAATATCTACACGGCTATCTCTATAAACATGGAAATATCTGCACAGCCATCTGTAAAACATGGAATTACCTCTACAGTCATCTGTATAAACATGGAAATATCTACAATGCCATCTGTATACACATGGAAATATCTACACAGCCATCTGTATAAACATCTAAATATCAACACTGCTATCTCTATAAACATGGAAATATCTACACCGCCATTTCTATAAACATGAAAATATCTACACTGCCATCTCCATAAACATGGAACTAACTACTCCGCCATCTGTATAAACATGGAAACATCTACACCGCCATCTGTGTGAATAAGGAAATATCTACAATGCCATCTGTATAAAGATATAAATATCTGCACCGCGAGCTGTATAAACCTGGAAATATCTACATCGCTATCTGTATAAACGTGGAAATACCAACACATCTATCGGTATAAACATGGAAATATCTACAACACCATCTATATAAACATGGAAATAACTACACCGCTATGTCTACAAACATAGAAATACCTACACCGCTATCTCTATAAACATGGAAATATCTACACCGCTATCTGTATAAACATGGAAATATCTACACCGCTATCTGTATAAACATGGAAATAGCTTCACCGCAATCTGTACAAACATGGAAATATCTACACCGTGATCTGTATAAACATGGAAATATCTTCACCGCCATCTGTATAAACATGGAAATATCTACACTGCCATCTGTAGAAAGATGGAAATATCTACACCGCTATCTCTATAAATGTGGAAATATGTACACCGCCATCTCTATAAACATGAAAATATCTACACTGCCATCTCCATAAAGATGGAAGTATATACTCCGCCATGTGTATAAACACGGAAATATCTACACCACCATCTGTGAAAACATGGAAATATCTACACCGCTATCTGTATAAACATGGAAATATCTACACCGCCATCTGCATGTCCAAGGAAATATGTACGCTGCCATCTGTATAAACATGGAAATATCTACACGGCCATCTGTGTATAGATGGAAATATCAACAACACCATCTGTACAAACATGGAAATATCTACACCGCTATCTCTATAAACATGGAAATATCTGCACAGCCATCTGTAAAACATGGAAATACCTCTACAGTCATCTGTATATACAGGGAAATATCTACAATGCCATCTGTATACACATGGAAATATCTACACAGCCATCTGTATAAACATGTAAATATCTACACTGCTATCTCTATAAACATGGAAATATCTACACCGCCATCTCTATAAACATGAAAATATCTACACTGCCATCTCCATAAACATGGAACTAACTACTCCGCCATCTGTATAAACATGGAAATATCTACACCGCCATCAGTGTGAATAAGGAAATATCTACAATGCCATCTGTATAAACATATAAATATCTGCATCGCGAGCTGTATAAACATGGAAATATCTACATCGCTATCTGTATAAACGTGGAAATAACAACACATCTATCGGTATAAACATGGAAATATCTACAACGCCATCTATATAAACATGGAAATATCTACACCGCTATGTCTATAAACATGGAAATACCTACACCGCTATCTCTATAAACATGGAAATAACTACACCGCTATCTGTATAAACATGGAAATATATACACCGCTATCTGTATAAACATGGAAATATCTACACCGCGATCTGTATAAACATGGAAATATCTACACCGTGATCTGTATAAGCATGGAAATATCTTCACCACGATCTGTATAAACATGGAAATATCTACACCGTGATCTGTATAAACATGGAAATATCTACACCGCTATCTGTATAAACATGGAAATATATACACCGATATCTGTAAGAACATGGAAATATCTACACCGCTATCTGTATAAACATGGAAATATCTACACCGCGATCTGTATAAACATGGAAATATCTACTGCGCCATCTCTATAAACATTGAAATATCTTCACTGCCATCTGTAAAAACATGGAAATATATACACAGTCATCTGAATAAACATGGAAATAAATACACCACCATTTGTATAAACATGGAAATACCTACAATACCATCTGTATACACATGGAAATATCTACACAGACATCTGTATAAGTATGGAAATATCTACACCGCCATCTGTATCAACATGGAAATATCTGCACTGCCATCTGTAGAAAAATGGAAATATCTACACCGCTATCTCTATAAATATGGAAATATTTACACCGCCATATCTATAAACATGAAAATATCTACACTGCCATCTCCATAAAGATGGAAGTATCTACTCTGCCATGTGTATAAACACGGAAATATCTACACCACCATCTGTGAAAACATGGAAATAACTACAGCGCTATCTGTATAAACATGGAAATATCTACATCGCCATCTGCATGTCCATGGAAATATCTACGCTGCCATCTGTATAAACATGGAAATATCTACACGGCCATCTGTGTATAGATGGAAATATCAACAACGACATCTGTACAAACATGGAAATATCTACACCGCTATCTCTATAAACATGGAAATATCTGCACAGCCATCTGTAAAACATGGAAATACCTCTACAGTCATCTGTATATACAGGGAAATATCTACAATGCCATCTGTATACACATGGAAATATCTACACAGCCATCTGTATAAACATGTAAATATCTACACTGCTATCTCTATAAACATGGAAATATCTACACCGCCATCTCTAGAAACATGAAAATATCTACACTGCCATCTCCATAAACATGGAACAAACTACTCCGCCATCTGTATAAACATGGAAACATCTACACCGCCATCAGTGTGAATAAGGAAATATCTACAATGCCATCTGTATAAACATATAAATATCTGCATCGCGAGCTGTATAAACATGGAAATATCTACATCGCTATCTGTATAAACGTGGAAATACCAACAGATCTATCGGTATAAACATGGAAATATCTACAACGCCATCTATATAAACATGGAAATATCTACACCGCTATGTCTATAAACATGGAAATAACTACACCGCTATCTCTATAAACATGGAAATATCTACACCGATATCTGTAAAAACATGGAAATATCTACACCGCTATCTGTATAAACATGGAAATATCTACACCGCGATCTGTATAAACATGGAAATATCTACTGCGCCATCTCTATAAACATTGAAATATCTTCACTGCCATCTGTAAAAACATGGAAATATATACACAGTCATCTGAATAAACATGGAAATAAATTCACCACCATCTGTATAAACATGGAAATACCTACAATACCATCTGTATACACATGGAAATATCTACACAGATATCTGTATAAGTATGGAAATATCTACACCGCCATCTGTATCAACATGGAAATATCTACACTGCCATCTGTAGAAAGATGGAAATATCTACACCGCTATCTCTATAAATATGGAAATATCTACACCGCCATCTCTATAAACATGAAAATATCTACACTGCCATCTCCATAAAACGGAAGTATCTACTCCGCCATGTGTATAAACACGGAAATATCTACACCACCATCTGTGAAAACGTGGAAATATCTACACCGCTATCTGTATAAACATGGAAATATCTACACCGCCATCTGCATGTCCATGGAAATATCTACGCTGCCATCTGTATAAACATGGAAATATCTACACCGCCATCTCTATAAACATGAAAATATCTACACTGCCATCTCCATAAACATGGAACTAACTACTCTGCCATCTGTATAAACATGGAAACATCTACTCCGCCATCTTTGTGAATAAGGAAATATCTACAATGCCATCTGTATAAACATATAAATATCTGCACCGCAAGGGGTATAAACATGGAAATATCTACATCGCTATCTGTATAAACGTGGAAATACCAACACATCTATCGGTATAAACATGGAAATATCTACAACGCCATCTATATAAACATGGAAATATCTACACCGCTATGTCTATAAACATGGAAATACCTACACCGCTATCTCTATAAACATGGAAATATCTACACCGATATCTGTAAAAACATGGAAATAACTACACCGCTATCTGTATAAACATGGTAATATCTACACTACCATCTATATAAACATGGAAATATCTACACCACCATCTGCATAAACATGGAAATATCTACAATGCCATGTGTAGAAAGATGGAAATATCTACAAAGCAATCTGTGTAAACATGGAAATATCTACACCGATATCTGTAAAAACGTGGAAATAGATACACCGCTATCTGTATAAACATGGAAATATCTACACCGCGATCTGTATAAACATGGAAATATCTACAGCGCCATCTGTATAAACATGGAAATATCTACTCCGCTATCTCTATAAACATGGAAATATCTACACCGCTATCTGTATAAACATGGAAATATCTACACCGCGATCTGTATAAACGTGGAAATATCTACACCGCGATCTGTATACACATGGAAATATCTTCACCACGATCTGTATAAACATGGAAATATCTACACCGCTATCTGTATAAACATGGTAATATCTACACCACCATCTATATAAACATGGAAATATATACACAGCCATCTGCATAAACATGGAAATATCTACAATGCCATCTGTAGAAAGATGGAAATATCTACACCGCAATCTGTGTAAACATGGAAATATCTACACCGATACCTGTAAAAACATGGAAATAACTACACCGCTATCTGTATAAACATGGAAATATCTACACCGCGATCTGTATAAACATGGAAATATCTACAGCGCCATCTCTATAAACATTGAAATATCTACATTGCCATCTGTAAAAGCATGGAAATATCTACACAGTCATCTCAATAAACATGGAACTATCTACACCACCATCTGTATAAACATGGAAGTACCTGCAATACCATCTGTATACACATGGAAATATCTACACAGATATCTGTATAAGTATGGAAATATCTACACCGCCATCTGTATAAACATGGAAATATCTACACTGCCATCTGTGTGAATAAGGAAATATCTACAATGCCATCTGAATTAAGATATAAATATCTGCACCGCGAGCTGTATAAACATGGAAATATCTACAACACCATCTATATAAACATGGAAATATCTACACCGCTATGTCTATAAACATGGAAATACCTACACTGCTATCTCTATAAACATGGAAATATCTACAATGCTATGTGTATAAACATGGAAATATCTACACCGCTATCTGTATAAACATGGAAATATCTTCACCGTGATCTGTATAAACATGGAAATATCTACACCGCTATCTGTATAAACATGGAAATATCTACACCGCTATCTGTTTAAACATGGAAATATCTACACCGCGATCTGTATAAACATGGAAATATCTTCACCACGATCTGTATAAACATGGAAATATCTGCACCGCTATCTGTATAAACATGGTAATATCTACACCACCATCTATATAAACATGGAAATATCTACAACGCCATCTGCATAAACATGGAAATATCTACAATGCCATCTCTAGCAAGATGTAAATATCTACACCGCAATCTGTGTAAACATGGAAATATCTACACCGATATCTGTAAAAACATGGAAATAACTACACCGCTATCTGTATAAACATGGAAATATCTACACCGCGATCTGTATAAACATGGAAATATCTACAGCGCCATCTCTATAAACATTGAAATATCTACACTGCCATCTGTAAAAACATGGAAATATCTACACAGTCATCTGAATAAACATGGAAATATCTACACCACCATTTGTATAAACATGGAAATACCTACAATACCATCTGTATGCACATGGAAATATCTACACAGACATCTGTATAAGTATGGAAATATCTTCACCGCCATCTGTATAAACATGGAAATATCTACACTGCCATCTGTAGAAAGATGGAAATATCTACACCGCTATCTCTATAAATATGGAAATATCTACACCGCCATCTCTATAAACATGAAAATATCTACACTGCCATCTCCATAAAGATGGAAGTATCTACTCCGCCATGTGTATAAACACGGAAATGTCTACACCACCATCTGAGAAAACATGGAAATATCTACACCGCTATCTGTATAAACATGGAAATATCTACACCGCCATCTGCATGTCCATGGAAATATCTACGCTGCCATCTGCATAAACATGGAAATATCTACACGACCATCTGTGTATAGATGGAAATATCAACAACGCCATCTGTACAAACATGGAAATATCTACACCGCTATCTCTATAAACATGGAAATATCTGCACAGCCATCTGTAAAACATGGAAATAACTCTACAGTCATCTGTATAAACATGGAAACATCTACAATGCCATCTGTATACACATGGAAATATCTACACAGCCATCTGTATAAACATCTAAATATCTACACTGCTATCTCTATAAACATGGAAATATCTACACCGCCATCTCTATAGACATGAAAATATCTACACTGCCATCTCCATAAACATGGAACTAACTACTCCGCCATCTGTATAAACATGGAAATATCTACACAGCCATCTCTGTGAATAAGGAAATATCTACAATGCCATCTGTATAAACATATAAATATCTGCACCGCGAGCTGTATAAACATGGAAATATCTACATCGCTATCTGTATAAACGTGGAAATACCAACACATCTATCGGTATAAAGATGGAAATATCTACAACGCCATCTATATAAACATGGAAATATCTACACCGCTATGTCTATAAACATGGAAATACCTACACCGCTATCTCTATAAACATGGAAATATCTACACCGCTATCTGTATAAACATGGAAATAACTACACCGCTATCTGTATAAACATGGAAATATCTTCACCGCAATCTGTATATACATGGAAATATCTACACCGTGATCTGTATAAACATGGAAATATCTTCACCACGATCTGTATAAACATGGAAATATGTACACTGCTATCTGTATAAACATGGTAATATCTACACCACCATCTATATAAACATGGAAATATCTACACCGCCATCTGCATAAACATGGAAATATCTACAATGCCATCTGTAGAAAGATGGAAATATCTACACCGCAATCTGTGTAAACATGGAAATATCTACACCGATATCTGTAAAAACATGGAAATATCTACACCGCTATCTGTATAAACATGTAAATATCTACACCGCGATCTGTATAAACATGGAAATATCTACAGCGCCATCTCTATAAACATTGAAATATCTACACTGCCATCTATAAAAACAGGGAAATATATACACAGTCATCTGAATAAACATGGAAATAAATACACCACCATCTGTATAAACATGGAAATACCTACAATACCATCTGTATACTCATGGAAACATCTACACCGCCATCTCTGTGAATAAGGAAATATCTACAATGCCATCTGTATAAAGATATAAATATCTGCACCGCGAGCTGTATAAACATGGAAATATCTACATCGCTATCTGTATAAACGTTTAAATACCAACACATCTATCGGTATAAACATGGAAATATCTACAACGCCATCTATATAAACATGGAAATATCTACACCGCTATGTCTATAAACATGGAAATACCTACACCGCTATCTCTATGAACATGGAAATATCTACACCGCTATCTGTATAAACATGGAAATATCTAAACCGCGATCTGTATAAACATGGAAATATCTTCACCACGATCTGTATAAACATGGAAATATCTACACCGCTATCTGTATAAACATGGTAATATCTACACCACCATCTATATAAACATGGAAATATCTACAACGCCATCAGCATAAACATGGAAATATCTACAATGCCATCTCTAGCAAGATGGAAATATCTACACCGCAATCTGTGTAAACATGGAAATATCTACACCGATATCTGTAAAAACATGGAAATATCTACACCGCTATCTGTATAAACATGGAAATATCTACACCGCGATCTGTATAAACATGGAAATATCTACAGCGCCATCTCTATAAACTTTGAAATATCTACACTGCCATCTGTAAAAACATGGAAATATCTACACAGTCTTCTGAATAAATATGGAAATATCTACACCACCATCTGAATAAACATGGAAATACCTACAATACCATCTTTACACACATGGAAATATCTACACAGACATCTGTATAAGTATGGAAATATCTACACCGCCATCTGTATAAACATGGAAATATCTACACTGCCATCTGTAGAAAGATGGAAATATCTACACCGCTATCTCTATAAATATGGAAATATCTACACCACCATCTCTATAAACATGAAAATATCTACACTGCCATCTCCATAAAGATGGAAGTATCTACTCCGCCATGTGTATAAACACGGAAATATCTACACCACCATCTGTGAAAACATGGAAATATCTACACCGCTATCTGTATAAACATGGAAATATCTACACCGCCATCTGCATGTCCATGGAAATATCTACGCTGCCATCTGTATAAACATGGAAATATCTACACGGCCATCTGTGTATAGATGGAAATATCAACAACGCCATCTGTACAAACATGGAAATATCTACACGGCTATCTCTATAAACATGGAAATATCTGCACAGCCATCTGTAAAACATGGAATTACCTCTACAG
This sequence comes from Pan paniscus, assembly GCF_029289425.2. Classification (NCBI taxonomy): domain Eukaryota; kingdom Metazoa; phylum Chordata; class Mammalia; order Primates; family Hominidae; genus Pan; species Pan paniscus. Next base: position 7,665,349 of record NC_073256.2, read on the forward strand.
TCATCTGTATAAACATGGAAATATCTACAATGCCATCTGTATACACATGGAAATATCTACACAGCCATCTGTATAAACATCTAAATATCAACACTGCTATCTCTATAAACATGGAAATATCTACACCGCCATCTCTATAAACATGAAAATATCTACACTGCCATCTCCATAAACATGGAACTAACTACTCCGCCATCTGTATAAACATGGAAACATCTACACCGCCATCTGTGTGAATAAGGAAATATCTACAATGCCATCTGTATAAAGATATAAATATCTGCACCGCGAGCTGTATAAACATGGAAATATCTACATCGCTATCTGTATAAACGTGGAAATACCAACACATCTATCGGTATAAACATGGAAATATCTACAACACCATCTATATAAACATGGAAATAACTACACCGCTATGTCTACAAACATAGAAATACCTACACCGCTATCTCTATAAACATGGAAATATCTACACCGCTATCTGTATAAACATGGAAATATCTACACCGCTATCTGTATAAACATGGAAATAGCTTCACCGCAATCTGTACAAACATGGAAATATCTACACCGTGATCTGTATAAACATGGAAATATCTTCACCGCCATCTGTATAAACATGGAAATATCTACACTGCCATCTGTAGAAAGATGGAAATATCTACACCGCTATCTCTATAAATGTGGAAATATGTACACCGCCATCTCTATAAACATGAAAATATCTACACTGCCATCTCCATAAAGATGGAAGTATATACTCCGCCATGTGTATAAACACGGAAATATCTACACCACCATCTGTGAAAACATGGAAATATCTACACCGCTATCTGTATAAACATGGAAATATCTACACCACCATCTGCATGTCCAAGGAAATATCTACGCTGCCATCTGTATAAACATGGAAATATCTACACGGCCATCTGTGTATAGATGGAAATATCAACAACGCCATCTGTACAAACATGGAAATATCTAGACCGCTATCTCTATAAACATGGAAATATCTGCACAGCCATCTGTAAAACATGGAAATACCTCTACAGTCATCTGTATATACAGGGAAATATCTACAATGCCATCTGTATACACATGGAAATATCTACACAGCCATCTGTATAAACATGTAAATATCTACACTGCTATCTCTATAAACATGGAAATATCTACACCGCCATCTCTATAAACATGAAAATATCTACACTGCCATCTCCATAAACATGGAACTAACTACTCCGCCATCTGTATAAACATGGAAATATCTACACCGCCATCAGTGTGAATAAGGAAATATCTACAATGCCATCTGTATAAACATATAAATATCTGCATCGCGAACTGTATAAACATGGAAATATCTACATCGCTATCTGTATAAACGTGGAAATAACAACACATCTATCGGTATAAACATGGAAATATCTACAACGCCATCTATGTAAACATGGAAATATCTACACCGCTATGTCTATAAACATGGAAATACCTACAACGCTATCTCTATAAACATGGAAATAACTACACCGCTATCTGTATAAACATGGAAATATATACACCGCTATCTGTATAAACATGGAAATATCTACACCGCGATCTGTATAAACATGGAAATATCTACACCGTGATATGTATAAGCATGGAAATATCTTCACCACGATCTGTATAAACATGGAAATATCTACACCGCTATCTGTATAAACATGGTAATATCTACACCACCATCTATATAAACATGGAAATATCTACACCGCCATCTGCATAAACATGGAAATATCTACAATGCCATCTGTAGAAAGATGGAAATATCTACTCCGCAATCTGTGTAAACATGGAAATATCTACACCGATATCTGTAAGAACATGGAAATATCTACACCGCTATCTGTATAAACATGGAAATATCTACACCGCGATCTGTATAAACATGGAAATATCTACTGCGCCATCTCTATAAACATTGAAATATCTTCACTGCCATCTGTAAAAACATGGAAATATATACACAGTCATCTGAATAAACATGGAAATAAATACACCACCATTTGTATAAACATGGAAATACCTACAATACCATCTGTATACACATGGAAATATCTACACAGACATCTGTATAAGTATGGAAATATCTACACCGCCATCTGTATCAACATGGAAATATCTACACTGCCATCTGTAGAAAAATGGAAATATCTACACCGCTATCTCTATAAATATGGAAATATCTACACCGCCATATCTATAAACATGAAAATATCTACACTGCCATCTCCATAAAGATGGAAGTATCTACTCCGCCATGTGTATAAACACGGAAATATCTACACCACCATCTGTGAAAACATGGAAATAACTACACCGCTATCTGTATAAACATGGAAATATCTACACCGCCATCTGCATGTCCATGGAAATATCTACGCTGCCATCTGTATAAACATGGAAATATCTACACGGCCATCTGTGTATAGATGGAAATATCAACAACGACATCTGTACAAACATGGAAATATCTACACCGCTATCTCTATAAACATGGAAATATCTGCACAGCCATCTGTAAAACATGGAAATACCTCTACAGTCATCTGTATATACAGGGAAATATCTACAATGCCATCTGTATACACATGGAAATATCTACACAGCCATCTGTATAAACATGTAAATATCTACACTGCTATCTCTATAAACATGGAAATATCTACACCGCCATCTCTATAAACATGAAAATATCTACACTGCCATCTCCATAAACATGGAACTAACTACTCCGCCATCTGTATAAACATGGAAACATCTACTCCGCCATCTTTGTGAATAAGGAAATATCTACAATGCCATCTGTATAAACATATAAATATCTGCACCGCGAGGGGTATAAACATGGAAATATCTACATCGCTATCTGTATAAACGTGGAAATACCAACACATCTATCGGTATAAACATGGAAATATCTACAACGCCATCTATATAAACATGGAAATATCTACACCGCTATGTCTATAAACATGGAAATACCTACACCGCTATCTCTATAAACATGGAAATATCTACACCGATATCTGTAAAAACATGGAAATAACTACACCGCTATCTGTATAAACATGGTAATATCTACACTACCATCTATATAAACATGGAAATATCTACACCACCATCTGCATAAACATGGAAATATCTACAATGCCATGTGTAGAAAGATGGAAATAACTACACCGCTATCTGTATAAACATGGAAATATCTTCACCGCAATCTGTATATACATGGAAATATCTACACCGTGATCTGTATAAACATGGAAATATCTTCACCACGATCTGTATAAACATGGAAATATGTTCACTGCTATCTGTATAAACATGGTAATATCTACACCACCATCTATATAAACATGGAAATATCTACACCGCCATCTGCATAAACATGGAAATATCTACAATGCCATCTGTAGAAAGATGGAAATATCTACACCGCAATCTGTGTAAACATGGAAATATCTACACCGATATCTGTAAAAACATGGAAATATCTACACCGCTATCTGTATAAACATGTAAATATCTACACCGCGATCTGTATAAACATGGAAATATCTACAGCGCCATCTCTATAAACATTGAAATATCTACACTGCCATCTGTAAAAACAGGGAAATATATACACAGTCATCTGAATAAACATGGAAATAAATACACCACCATGTGTATAAACATGGAAATACCTACAATACCATCTGTATACACATGGAAACATCTACACCGCCATCTCTGTGAATAAGGAAATATCTACAATGCCATCTGTATAAAGATATAAATATCTGCACCGCGAGCTGTATAAACATGGAAATATCTACATCGCTATCTGTATAAACGTTTAAATACCAACACATCTATCGGTATAAACATGGAAATATCTACAACGCCATCTATATAAACATGGAAATATCTACACCGCTATGTCTATAAACATGGAAATACCTACACCGCTATGTCTATGAACATGGAAATATCTACACCGCTATCTGTATAAACATGGAAATATCTAAACCGCGATCTGTATAAACATGGAAATATCTTCACCACGATCTGTATAAACATGGAAATATCTACACCGCTATCTGTATAAACATGGTAATATCTACACCACCATCTATATAAACATGGAAATATCTACACCGCCATCTGCATAAACATGGAAATATCTACAATGCCATCTGTAGGAAGAGGGAAATATCTACACCGCAATCTGTGTAAACATGGAAATATCTACACCGATATCTGTAAAAACATGGAAATATCTACACCGCTATCTGTATAAACATGGAAATATCTACACCGTGATCTGTATAAACATGGAAATATCTACAGCGCCATCTCTATAAATATTGAAATATCTACACTGCCATCTGTAAAAACATGGAAATTTATACACAGTCATCTGAATAAACATGGAAATAAATACACCACCATCTGTATAAACATGGAAATACCTACAATACTATCTGTATACACATGGAAACATCTACACCGCCATCTGTGTGAATAAGGAAATATCTACAATGCCATCTGTATAAAGATATAAATATCTGCACCGCGAGCTGTATAAACATGGAAATATCTACATCGCTATCTGTATAAACGTGGAAATACCAAGATATCTATCGGTATAAACATGGAAATATCAACACCGCGATCTGTATAAACATGGAAATATCTACAGCGCCATCTCTATAAACATGGAAATATCTACTCCGCTATCTGTATAAACATGGAAATATCTACACCGCTATCTGTATAAACATGGAAATATCTACACCGCGATCTGAATAAACATGGAAATATCTACAGTGCTATTTGTATAATCATGGAAATATATTCACCGCGATCTGTACAAACATGGAAATGTCTACACCGTGATCTGTATAAACATGGAAATATCTTCATCACCATCTATATAAACATGGAAATATATACACCGCCATCTGCATAAACATGGAAATATCTACAATGCCATCTGTTGAAAGATGGAAATATCTACACCGCTATCTCTATAAATATGGAAATATCTACACCGCCATCTCTATAAACATGAAAATATCTACACTGACATCTCCATAAAGATGGAAGTATTTACTCCGCCTTGTGTATAAACACGGAAATATCTACACCACCATCTGTGAAAATATGGAAATATCTACACCGCCATCTGTATAAACATGGAAATATATAAACTGCCATCTGTAGAAAGATGGAAATATCTACACCGTTATCTCTATAAATATGGAAATATCTACACCGCCATCTCTATAAACATGAAAATATCTACACTGCCATCTCCATAAAGATGGAATTATCTACTCCGCAATGTGTATAAACACGGAAATATCTACACCACCATCTGTGAAAACATGGAAATATCTACACCGCTATCTGTATAATCATGGAAATATGTACACCGCCGTCTGCATTTCCATGGAAATATCTACGCTGCCATCTGTATAAACATGGAAATATCTACACGGCCATCTGTGTATAGATGGAAATATCAACAACGCCATCTGTACAAACATGGAAATATCTACATCGCTATCTCTATAAACATGGAAATATCTGCAGAGCCATCTGTAAAACATGGAAATACCTATACAGTCATCAGTATAAACATGGAAATATCTACAATGCCATCTGTATACACATGGAAATATCTACACAGCCATCTGTATAAACATGTAAATATCTACACTGCTATCCCTATAAACATGGAAATATCTACATCGCCATCTCTATAAACATGAAAATATCTACACTGCCCTCTCCATAAACATGAAACTAACTACTCTGCCATCTGTATAAACGTGGACACATCTACACCGTCATCTGTGTGTATAAGGAAATATCTACAATGCCATCTATATAAAGAAGTAAATATCTGCACCGCGAGCTGTATAAACATGGAAATATCTACATCGCTATCTGTATAAACGTTTAAATACCAACACATCTATCGGTATAAACATGGAAATATCTACAACGCAATCTATATAAACATGGAAATATCTACACCGCTATGTCTATAAACATGGAAATACCTACACCGCTATCTCTATAAACATGGAAATATCTACACCGCTATCTGTATAAACATGGAAATATCTAAACTGCGATCTGTATAAACATGGAAATATCTACACCGCGATCTGTATAAACATGGAAATATCTACACCGCGATCTGTATAAGCATGGAAATATCTTCACCACGATCTGTATAAACATGGTAATACCTACACTACCATCTATATAAACATGGAAATATCTACACCACCATCTGCATAAACATGGAAATATCTACAATGTCATGTGTAGAAAGATGGAAATATCTACACCGCAATCTGTGTAAACATGGAAATATCTACACCGATATCTGTAAAAACGTGGAAATAGATACACCGCTATCTGTATAAACATGGAAATATCTACACCGCGATCTGTATAAACATGGAAATATCTACAGCGCCATCTCTATAAACATGGAAATATCTACTCCGCTATCTGTATAAACATGGAAATATCTACACCGCTATCTGTATAAACATGGAAATATCTACACCGCGATCTGAATAAACATGGAAATATCTACAGTGCTATTTGTATAATCATGGAAATATATTCACCGCGATCTGTACAAACATGGAAATGTCTACACCGTGATCTGTATAAACATGGAAATATCTTCATCACCATCTATATAAACATGGAAATATATACACCGCCATCTGCATAAACATGGAAATATCTACAATGCCATCTGTTGAAAGATGGAAATATCTACACCGCTATCTCTATAAATATGGAAATATCTACACCGCCATCTCTATAAACATGAAAATATCTACACTGACATCTCCATAAAGATGGAAGTATTTACTCCGCCTTGTGTATAAACACGGAAATATCTACACCACCATCTGTGAAAATATGGAAATATCTACACCGCCATCTGTATAAACATGGAAATATATAAACTGCCATCTGTAGAAAGATGGAAATATCTACACCGTTATCTCTATAAATATGGAAATATCTACACCGCCATCTCTATAAACATGAAAATATCTACACTGCCATCTCCATAAAGATGGAATTATCTACTCCGCAATGTGTATAAACACGGAAATATCTACACCACCATCTGTGAAAACATGGAAATATCTACACCGCTATCTGTATAATCATGGAAATATGTACACCGCCGTCTGCATTTCCATGGAAATATCTACGCTGCCATCTGTATAAACATGGAAATATCTACACGGCCATCTGTGTATAGATGGAAATATCAACAACGCCATCTGTACAAACATGGAAATATCTACACCGCTATCTCTATAAACATGGAAATATCTGCAGAGCCATCTGTAAAACATGGAAATACCTATACAGTCATCAGTATAAACATGGAAATATCTACAATGCCATCTGTATACACATGGAAATATCTACACAGCCATCTGTATAATCATGTAAATATCTACACTGCTATCACTATAAACATGGAAATATCTACACCGCCATCTCTATAAACATGAAAATATCTACACTGCCATCTCCATAAACATGGAACTAACTACTCCGCCATCTGTATAAACATGGAAACATCTACACCGATATCTGTGTGAATAAGGAAATATCTACAATGCCATCTGTATAAAGATATAAATATCTGCACCGCGAGCTGCATAAACATGGAAATATCTACATCGCTATCTGTATAAACGTGGAAATACCAACACATCTATAGGTATAAACATGGAAATATCTACAACGCCATCTATATAAACATGGAAATATCTACACCGCTATGTCTATAAACATGGAAATACCTACACCGCTATCTCTATAAACATGGAAATATCTACACCGCTATCTGTATATACCTGGAAATACCTACACCGCTATCTGTATAAACATGGAAATACCTACACCGCGATCTGTATAAACATGGAAATATCTACACCGCGATCTGTATAAACATGGAAATATCTACACCGCGATCTGTATAAACATGGAAATAACTTCACCACGATCTGTATAAACATGGAAATATCTATACCGCTGTCTGTGTAGACAAGGAAATATCTACACCACTGTCTGTATAAACATAGAATTATCTCCACCGCTATCTGTATAAACATGGAAATATCTCCAACGCTATCTCTATAAACATGGAAATACTTACACCTGTATCTGTATCAACATGGAAATACCTAAACCGCTATCTGTATAAACAATGAAATATCTACAACGCTATCTGTATAAACATGATAATATCTACACAGCTATCTGTGTAAACTTGGAAATATGTACACCGCTCTCTGTGTAAACATGGAAATATCTACAACGCTATCTGTGTAAACATGGAAATATTTACAACGCTATCTGTGTAAACATGGAAATAACTACACAGCTATCTGTGTAAAGATGGAAATATGTACAACGCTATCTGTTTAACATGGAAATATCTACACCGCTATCTGTATAAACATGGAAATACCAACACCGTTATCTGTATAAACATTGAAATATCTACACCGCTATCTGTATAAAGATGGAAATATCTACAACGCTATCTGTGTAAACATGGAAATATCTACACAGCTATCTGTGTAAACTTCGAAATATCTACACAGCTATCAGTGCAAAGATTGAAATATCTACACCGCTATCTCTGTAAACATGGAAATATCTACACTGCTATCTGTATAAACATGGAAATACCTACAACGCTAACTGTATAAACATGTAAATACCAACACCACTATCTGCATAAACATGGAAATATCTACACCGCTATCTGTATAAATACGGAAATATCTTCACCACTATCTCTCTAAACATGGAAATACCTACACCGCCATCTGTATAAACATGGAAATATCTACACCGCCATCTGCATAAACATATAAATATCTACACAGACATCTGTATAAACATGGAAATATCTACACCGCTATCTGTATAAACATGGAAATATTTACAATGCTATCTGTGTAAACATGGAAATATCTACACAGCTATCTGTGTAAACTTGGAAATATCTACACCGCTATCTGTGTAAATTTGGCAATACTTACACCGCAATCTGTGCAAAGATGGAACTATCTACACCGCTTTCTCTGTAAACATGGAAATATCTACACAGCTATCTGTATAAACATGGAAATATCTACACTGCCGTCTGTATAAACATGGAAATATCTACAGCGCCATCTGTATAAACATGGAAATATCTACACTGCCATCTGTACACACATGGAAATATCTACACAGCCATCTGTATAAACATGGAAATATCTACACCGCTATGTCTATAAACATGGAAATATCTACACCGCTATCTGTGTAAACATGGAAATATCTACATCGCCATCTGTATAAACAGGGAAATATCTCCACCGCTATCTGTATAAACATGGAAATATCTACACCGCTATCTGTATAAACATGGAAATATCTACACCGCTATCTGTATAAACATGGAAATATATACAATGCTATCTGTGTAAACATGGAAATATCTACACAGCTATCTGTGTAAACTTGGAAATATCTACACAGCTATCTGTGTAAACATGGAAGGATCTAAGCGGCAATCTGTGCAAAGATGGAAATATCTACACCGCTATCTCTGTAAACATGGAAATATCTACACCGCTACCTGTATAAACATGATAATATCTACACCGCTGTCTGTATAAACAAGGAAATATCTACACCACAATCTGTATAAACATGGAAATATGTACCACGCTATGTGTGTAAACATGGAAATATCTACACAGCTATCTATGTAAACTTGGAAATATCTACAAAGCTATCTGCGTAAACATGGAAGTATCTCCACGGCAATCTGTGCAAAGATGGAAATATCTACACCGCTATCTCTGTAAACATGGAAATATCTACACCGCTACCTGTATAAACATGGAAATATATACACCGCTGTCTGTATAAACAAGGAAATATCTACACCGCCATCTGTAGAAACATGGAAATATCTACACCGCAATCTGTATAAACATGGAAATACCTACACCGCTATCTGTATAATTATGGAAATATCTACACCGCTATCTCAATAAACATGGAAATACCTACACCGCTTTCTCTACAAACATGAAAATAACTACACTGCTATCTCTATATACATGGAAATATCTACACCTCCATCTCTATAAACATGAAAATATCCACACCGCCATCTTCAGAAACATGGATGTATCTACACAGCTATTTGTATAAACATGGAAATATCTACACCACTATCTGTATAAACATGGAAATAACTTCACTGCCCTCTGTATAAACATGGAAATATCTACACCGCCATCTGTATAAAGATGGAAATATCTATACCGCAATCTGTATAAATATGGAAATACCTACACCGCTATCTCGATAGACATGGAAATATCTACACCGCTATCTGTATAAACGTGGAAATATCTACCCTGCCATCTGTATAAAGATGGAAATATCTACACCGCGAGCTGTATAAACATGGAAATAACCACACCGCTATCTGTATAAACATGGAAATACAAACACCGTTATCTGTATAAACATGGAAATATTTAAAACGCTATCTCTATAAACATGAAAATACTTACACCACCATCTCTATAAACATGAAGATATTTACACCGCTATCTCTATAAACATAGAAATAACAACACAGCCATCTCTATAAACATGGAAATATCTACACCGCCATCTGTATAAACATGGAAATATCTACACCGCTACCTCAATAAACATGGAAATACCTACATTGCAATCTGTATAAACATGGAAATATCTACATCGCTCTCTGTGTAAACATGGAAATATCACCGCCGCTATCTGTTTAAATATGGAAATACCTACACCGCTATCTGTATAAAAATGGAAATATCTACACAGTCTACGGTATATACATGGAAATATCTACACCACTATCTCTATAAACATGGAAATACCTACACCGCTATCTCTATAAATATGGAAATATCTACACCGCTTTCTGTATAAACATGGAAATATCTACACCGCTATCTGTATTAACATGAAAATATCTACACTGCCATCTGTATAAACATGGAAATAGCCACAGCGCTACCTGTATAAACATGGAAATATCTACAAAGCCATCTGAATAAAGATGGAAATATCTACACGGCTATCTGTATAAACATGGAAAAAACTACACCGCTATCTGTATAAACATGGAAATATCTACAGCGCTATCGGTATAAACTTGGATATATCTACACCGCCATCTCTATAAACATGGAAATATCTCCAACGCTATCAGTAAAAACATGGAAATATCTCCACTGCTATCTGTATAAACTTGGAAATATCTACACAGCTATCTGTATAATTATGGAAATATCTACACCGCTATCACTATAAACATGGAAATATCTACACCGCTATCTGTATTAACATGGAAATAACTACACCGCTAACTCTATAAACATGGAAATATCTACACTGCCATCTGTAAAAACATGGAAATATCTACACAGTCATCTGTGTAAACATGGAAAGTATCTACACCTCCATCTGTATAAACATGGAAATATCTACACCAACGTCTGAATGAACATCAAAATGTCTACACGGCTCTTTGTATAAATATGGAAATATCTACACCGCTATCTCTATAAACATGGAAATGTCTACACCGCTATCTCTATGAACATGGAAATATCTACACCGCCATCTCTATAAACATGGAAATAACTCCAACGCTATCTCTATAAACAAGGAATTATCTACACCGCTATCTCTATACACATGGAAATATCTCCACCGCAATCAGTATAAACATGGAAATACCTACACCGCTACCTGTATAAACATGTAAATATCTACGCCGCTATCTGTATAAACATGGAAATATCTTCACCGCTATCTGTATCAACATGGAAATATCCACATCGTTGTCTGTATAAACAAGGAAATATCTCGACCGCTATCTCTAAAAACATGGAAATATCTCCAACACTATCTCTATAAACATGGAAATATCTACACCACTATCTTCATAAACATGGAAATATCTACACCACTAACTGTATAAACATGGAAATACCTACACTGCCATCTCTAAAACATGGAAACAGCCACAACGCTATGTGTATAAACATGGAAATATCCACACAGCCATCTGTATAAACATGGAAATATCTACACCGCGATCTCTATAAACATGGAAATATGTTCACCGCTAACTATATCAACATGGAATTATCTACATTGCTAGCTGTATAAACTTGGAAATATCTACACTGCCATCTGTATAAACATGGAAATAGCCACACCGCTATCTGTATAAACATGGAAATATCTACACCGCCATCTGAATAAACATGGAAATATCTAAACAGCTATCTTTATAAATATGGAAATATCTACACCAATATCTCTATAAACATGGAAATATATACAAAGCTATCTGTATAAACATGGAAATATCTACATTGCTATCTCTCTAAACATGGAAATATCTACACCGCCATTTGTATAAACATGGAAACACCTACACAGTCATCTGTATAAACATGGAAATATCTACACCTCCATCTGTATAAACATGGAAATACCTACACTGCCATCTGTATACACATGGGAATATCTACACCTCCATCTGTATACACATGGAAATACCAACACTGCAATCTGTATACACATGCAAATATCTTCACCGCTATCTATATATATTTTGATATACTTACACCGCTATCTGTATAAACATGGAAATATCTACACCGCTATCTATATAAACATGGAAATATCTACACCGCCATCTGTATGAACTTGGAAATCTCTACACCGCCTTCTGTATAAACATGTAAATATCTCCCCCGCTATCTGTATAAAAATGGAAATATCTCCACCACAATCTGTATAAACATGTAAATATCTACACAGCTATCTCTAAAAACATGGATATATCTACACCGCTATCAGTATAAACCTGGAAATATCTACACTGCCATCTGTATAAACATGGAAATAGCCACTCCACTATCTGTATAAACATGGAAATATCTATACGGCTTTATGTATAGATATGGAAATATCTTCACCGCTATCTCTATAAACATGGAAATACCTACACAGCTATCTGTATAAACATGGAGGTATCTACACTGCTATCACTATAAACATGGAAATATCTACACAGCCATCTGTATAAACATGGAAATATCTACACTGCTATCTCTATAAACATGGAAACACCTACACAGCCATCTGTAAAAACATGGAAATATCTACACAGTCATCTGTATAAACATGGAAGTATCTACACCTCCAAGTCTATAAACATGGAAGTATCTGCACTGCCTTCTGTATAATCCTGGAAATATCTACACTGCTATCTCTATATATTTGGAAATACCTACAGCGCTATCTGTATAAACATGGAAATATCTACACCGCTATCTCTATAAACATGGAAATATCTACACCGATATCTGTATAAACATGGAAATATCTACACCGCCATCTGAATAAACATGGAAATATCTACTGTATAAATATGGAAATATCTGCACCAATATCTCTATAAACATGGAAATACCTACACAGCCTCCTGTATAAACATGGAAATATCTACACTGCAATCTCCATAACCATGGAAATATCTACACCGCCATCTATATAAACATGGAAATATGTACACAGTCATCTGAATAAACATGTAAATAACTACACCGCTATCTGTATAAACATGGAATTATCTACACTGCTATCTGTAGAAACATGGAAATATCTACACTGATATCTGTGCAAATATGGAAATACCTACACCGCTATCTCTATAAACAAGGAAATATCTACACTGCCATCAGTATAAACCTGGAGATATCAACATGGCAATCTCTATAAACATGGAAATGTATACACCGCCATCTTTATAAACATGGAAATACCTACAAACTCATCGGTAAAAACATGGAAATATCCACACCACTATCTGTATGAACATGGAAATATCTACACTGCCGTCTGGATAAACATGGAAATATCTACACAGCCATCTTTATATACATGGAAATATCTACATCGCTATCTCTATAAACGTGGAAATGTCTACACCGCTATCTGTATAATCATGGAAATGTCTACATGGCTATCTCTATAAACACGGAAATATCTACCCCGCCATCTGTATAAACATGGAAATACCTACACAGTCATCTGTATAAACATGGAAATCTCTACACCACAGTCTATATAAACATGGAAATATCTACACTGCCATCTGTATAAACATGGAAATATTTACACATCCATCTCTATAAACATGGAAATTTCTACACTGCCATCTGCATAAATATGGAAATATCTACACAGCCATCTCTATAACCATGGAAATATCTACATCGCTATCTGTATAAACATGGAAATAGCCACACCGCTATCTGTATAAACATGGAAATATCTACACCGTCATCTTTAAAAACATGGAAATATCTACACTGCCATCTGTATAAACATGGAAATATCTACACAGCCATCTGTATAAACATGGAAATATCTACACAGCCATCTCTATAAACATGGAAATATCTACATGGCTATCTGTATAAACATGGAAATAGCCACAACGCTATCTGTATAAACATGGAAATATCTACACCACCATCTGTAAAAACATAGAAATATCTACATAGTCATCTGTATAAACATGGAATTATCTACACCTCCATGTGTATAAACATGGAAATGTCTACACTGCTATCTGTATACACATGGAAATAACTACGCAGCCATCTGTATAAACCTGGAAATACCTACACCAATATCTCTATAAACATGGAACTACCTACACCGCTATCTGTATAAACATGGAAATATCTACACGGCCATCGGTATAAACATGTAAATATCTACAATGCTATCTGTATAAACTTGGAAATATCTACACCGCCATCTGTATAAACGTGGAAATATATCCACCGCTATCTGCATAAACATGGAAGTATCTCCACCGCTATCTGTATAAACATGGAAATATCTCCACCGCTGTCTGTATAAACATGGAAATATCTACACCGCTATCTCTATAAACATGGAAATATCTACACCGCTCCCTGTGTAAAGATGGAAATTCCTACACTGCAATCTGTGCCAAGTTGGAAATATCTACACCGCTCTCTGTGTAAACATGGAAATATCTACACCACTATCTGTATAAACATGGATATATCTACACCGCTATCTGTATAAACATGGAAATATCTACACCGCCATGTGTATAAACATGGAAATATCTACACCGTCATCTATATAAACATGGAAATATCTACACCGCTATCTCTATAAACATGGAAATATCTACACTACTAATTGTATAAACATGGAAATATCCACAACGCCATCTGTATAAACATGGAAATATCTACACAGTCATCCGTATAAACATGGAAATACCTACACCACCATCTATAAAAACATGGAAATATGTACAATGTCATCTGTATATACATGGAAGTATCTACACCACCATCTGTTTAAACTTGGAAATATCTACTCTGCCATCTACACACATGGAAATAACTACACAGCCATCTGTATAAACTTGGAAATATGTACACCGCTATCTCTATAAACATGGAAATATCTCCAACGCTATCTTTAGAAACATGGAAACACCTACACTGCCAGCTGTATAAACATGCAAATATCTACACCACTATCTATATAAACATGGAAATATCCACATCGCTGTCTGTATAAACATGGAAACATCTCCACCACTATCTCTATAAACATGGAACTATCTACAACCCTATCAGTATAAACATGGAAATATCTACAACGCTATCTGTGTAAACATGGAAATATCTACACAGCTATATGTGTAAACATGGAAATTTCTACACCGCTATCTGTGTAAAGATGGAAATTTGTACACTGCAATCTGTGCAAAGATGGAAATACCTACATCGCTATCTCTGTAAACATGGAAATATCTACACCACCATCTCCATAAACATGGAAATAACTACACCGCCATCTATACAAATATGGAATTATCTACACCGCTATCTCTATAAATATAGTAATATCTACACCACTATCTCTATAAACATGGAAATATCTACACAGCCATCTGCGTAAACATGGAAATACCTACACCGTGATCTGTATAAACATGGAAATATCTACACCGCCACCTGTATAAACATGGAAATATCTTCACCGCCATCTGTAAAAAGATGGATACACCTACACAGGGATCTGTATAAATATGGAAATATCTACACTGGTATCTTTATAAACATGGAAATATCTACACTACTACGTGTATCAACATGGAAGTATCTACACCGCTATCTGTATAAATATGGAAATATCTACACCGCTATCTGTATAAAGATGGAAATAACTGCACCGCTATCTGTATAAATATGGAAATGTCTACACCACTGTCTCTATAAACATGGAAATGTCTACACCACTATCTGTATAAACATGGAAATGTCTACATGACTATCCTTATAATCATCGAAAAATCTACACCGTCATCTGCATAAACTTGGAAATAATTACTCAGTCTTCTGCATAAACATGGAAATGTCTACACCAACATATGTATAAAGATGGAAATATTTACACTGCCATCTGTATAAACATGGAAATATCTACACAGCCATCTCTATAAACATGGAAATATCTACACTAGTATCTGTATAAACATGGAAATATATACACCGCTATCTATATAAACATGGAAATATCTACAACACCACGTGTATAAACATGGAAATATAATACCGTCATCTGTATAAACATGGAAATATAACACCGCTATATGTTCAAACATGGAAATATCTACACTGCTATCTCCATAAACATGGAAATATCTGCACCGCTATCTGTATAAACCTGGAAATATGTACACCAGTATCTCTATGAACATGGAAATCTCAACACCGCGAGCTGTAAAAACAGGGAAATATCTACAACAACATCTCCAAAAACATGGAAATAACTACAACGCCGTCTCTATAAACATGGAATTATCTACACCGCTATCTCTATAAATATAGAAATATCTACAACGCCATGTCTATAAATATGGAAATATTTACACCGCCATCTACATAAAAATGGAAATATCTACAACGCCATCTGTATAAACATGGAAATATCTACACTGCCGTCTGTAAAAGATTGAAATATCTACAACGCGATTTGTATAAACATGGAAATATCTACACCGTTATCTGTATAAACATGGAAATATCTACACCACGATCTGTATCAACATGGAAATAACTACACCGATATCCCCAGAAACATGGAAATGTCTACACCTCAATCTGTATAAACATGGAAATATCTACATGGCTATCTCTATAAACATGGAAATATCTACACAGTCATCTGCATAAAATTGGAAATACCTACACAGTCTTCTGTATAAACATGGAAATATCTACACCAACATCTGTATAAACATGGAAATAACTACAATGCCATCTGTATAAACTTGGAAATATCTACACAGCCATCTCTATAGACATGGACATATTTACACCGCTATCTGTATAAACATGGAAATATCTCCACCGCTATCTGTATAAACATGGAAATATCTACACCCCCATGTGTATAACATGGAAATATCTACCACATCATCTGTATAAATATGGAAATATAACACCGCTGTCTGTATTAACATTTAAATATCTACACTGCTATCTCTATAAATATGGAAATATCTACATCGCTATCTCTAAAAACATGTTACTAACTACACCGCCATCTGTATAAACATGGAAGTATCAACACCGTCATCTCTATAAACATGGAAATATCTACTCCACCATCTCTATAAACATGAAAATACCTACACTGCCATCTGTATACACATGGAAATATCTACAGAGCCATCAGTATAAACATGGAAACACCAACACCGCTATCTGCATAAACATGGAAATATCCACACCGCTATCTATATAAACATGGAAATATCTACACCGCTATCTCCATAAACATGGAAATACCTACACCGCCATCTGTATAAACATGGAAATATCTACACCGCCATCTGTAAAAAGATGGAAATATCTACACCGCCATCTGTATAAACATGGAAATACCTACAACGCTACCTGTATAAACATGGAAATATCTACACCGGTAGCTGTATAAACATGGAAATATCTACACCACGATCTGTATTAACATGGAAATGTCTGCACCGCTATCTGTATAAACATGGAAATATCTACTACGCTATCTGTATAAACATGGAAATATCTACACCGCTATCTGTATAAATATGGAAATGTCTACACCACTATCTCTATAAACATGGAAATGTCTACACAGCTATCTGTATAAACATTGAAATATCTACATGGCTATCTCTATAAACATGGGAATATCTACACAGCCATCTCTATAAACATGGAAATATCTGCACCGCCATGTGTATAAACATGGAAATATCTACACCGTCCTCTGTATATACATGGAAATATAACACCGCTATCTGTATAAACATGGAAATATAACAACACTATCTGTATAAACAAGGAACTATCTACACTGCTATCTCTATATACATGGAAATATCTACACCGTCATCTGTATAAACATGGAAATATCTACACAGACATTGGTATAAACATGGAAATATCTACACCACCATCTCTATAAACATGGAAATATCTACACAGCCATCTGTATAAACATGGAAATATCTACACAGCCATTTCTATAAACATGGAAGTATCTACACCGCTATCTGTATAAACATGGAAGTAGCCACACCGCTATCTGTATGTACTTGGAAATCTGTACACCTCCATCTGTAAAAACATGGAAATACCTACACAGTCATCTTCATAAACATGGAAATATCTACACCTCCATCTGTATAAACATGGAAATATCGACACTGCCATCTGTATACACTTGGAAACATCTATGCAACCATCTGTATAAACATGGAAATATGTACACCGCTATCTGTATAAACATGGATATATCTACACCTCTATCTGTATAAACTTGGAAATATCTACACCGATATCTGTATAAACGTAGAAATAACTCCAGCGCCATCTCTATAAACATGGAAAAACCTCCACCTCCCTCTGTATAAACATGGAAATATCCCCACCGCCATCTGTATAAACATGGAAATATCTACACCGCTATCTGTATAAACATGGAAATAACTACTCCGCTATCTGTGTAAACATGGAAATATTTACACAGCCATCTGTGTAAACATGAAAATATCTACACCGATATCTGTATAAAGATGGAAATATCTACACCGCAATCTGTGCAAAAATGGAAATATCTACACCGCTATCTCTGTAAACATGGAAATATCTACACCGCCATCTGTATATACATGGAAATATCTACATCACTATCTGTATAAACATGGAAATATCTACTCCGCCATGAGTATAAACATGGAAATGTCTGCATCGCCATCTGTATAAACATGGAAATATCTACATCGCTATCTCTATAAACATGTTAATAACTACAACGCCATCTATATAAACATGGAAGTATCAACACAGTCATCTCTATAAGCATGGAAATATCTACTCCACCATTTCTATAAACATGAAAACACCTACACTGTCATCTGTATACACATGGAAATATCTACACATACATCAGTATAAACATGAAACACCAACACCGCTATCTGTATAAACATGGAAATATCCACACTGCTATCTATATAAACATGGAAATATCTACAACGCTATCTCCATAAACATGGAAATATCTACACCGCCATCTGTATAAACATGGAAATATCTACACCGCCATGTGTAAAAAGATGGAAATATAGACACCGCCATCTGTATAAACATGGAAATATCTACAACGCTTCCTGTATAAACATGGAAATATCTACACCGGTAGCTGTATAAACATGGAAATATCTACACCACAATCTGTATTAACATGGAAATGTCTGCACCGCTATCTGTATAAACTTGGAAATATCTACTCCGCTATCTGTATAAACATGGAAATATCTACACCGCTATCTGTATAAATATGGAAATGTCTACACCGCTATCTCTATAAACATGGAAATGTCTACACCGCTATCTGTATAAACATCGAAATATCTACATGGCTATCTCTATAAACATGGAAATATCTATACAGCCATCTGCATAAACTTGGAAATACCTACGCAATCTTCTGTATAAACATGGAAATATCTACACAGCCATCACTATAAACATGGAAATATGTACACCGCCATGTGTATAAACATGGAAATATCTACAAAGTCATCTGTATAAACATGGAAATATAACACCGCTATCCGTATAAACATGGAAATATAACACCGCTATCTGTATAAACAAGGAAATATCTACACTGCTATCTCTATAAACATGGAAATATCTGCACCGCTATCTCTTTAAGCATGGAACTATCTACACCGCTATCTCTATATACTTGGAAATATCTACACCGCGATCTGTATAAACATGGAAATATCTACACAGACATTGGTATAAACATGGAAATATCTACACCACCATCTCTATAAACATGGAAATATCTACACAGCCATCTGTATAAACATGGAAATATCTACACTGCCATCTGTATACACATGGAAATATATACGCAGCCATCTGTATAAACATGGAAATATCTACACTGCTATCTGCAGAAACATGGAAATATCTACACCGCTATCTCTATACACATGGAAATACCTACACTGCTATCTCTATAAACATGGAAATATCTACACTGACATCTCCATAAACATGAAAATATCTACACTGCCATTTCCATAAACATGGAACTATCTACACCGCCATCTGTGGAAACATGGGAATATCTACACAGCTATCTGTGTAAACATGGAAATAACTACACTGACATCTGTGTAAAGATGGAAATATCTACACCACGAGCTGTACAAACATGGAAATATCTACAACGCTATCTGTATAAACATGGAAATACCAACACTGCTATCTGTATAAACATGGAAATATCTACAAAGCTAATTGTGTAAACATAGAAATATCAACGCTGCCATCTGCATATACATGGAAATATCTACACAGCCATCAGTATAAACATGGAAATATCTACACCGCTATCTCAGTGCACATGGAAATAACTATACCGCTATCTTTATAAACATGGTAATATCTACACCGTCATCTCTGTAAAGATGAATATATCTAAACCGGCCTCTCCATAAACACGGAAATATCTACACCGCCATCTGAGTAAACATGGAAATATCTACATCGCTATCTGCATAAATATGGAAATATCTACACTGCCAACTCTATAAAGATGGAAATATCCACACCGCGAGCTGTATAAACATGGAAATATCTACACCGCTATCTGTATAAACATGGAAATAGCAACACCGCTATCTGTATAAACATGGAAATATCTACACCGCTTTCTATATGAACATGGAACTATCTACACCGCCATCTGTAAAAAGATGGAAATATCTACACCGCCATCTGTATAAACATGGAAATATCTACAATGCTACCTGTATAAACATGGAAATATCTACACCGGTAGCTGTATAAAGATGGAAATATCTACACCGCTATCTGTATAAACATGGAAGTAGCCACACCGCTATCTGTATATACATGGAAATCTCTACACCTCCATCTGTAAAAACATGGAAATACCTAAACAGACATCTGTATAAACATGGAAATATCTACACCTCCATCTGTATAAACATGGAAATATCTACACTGCCATCTGTATACACATGGAAATATCTACGCAGCCATCTGTATAAAAAAGGAAATATCTACACCGCTATCTGTAAAAACATGGATATATCTACACCTCTATCTGTATAAACTTGGAAATATCTACACCGCTATCTGAATAAACATGGAAATAACTCCAGCGCCATCTGTATAGACATGGAAAAACCTCTACCTCCATCTGTATAAACATGGAAATATCCCCACCGCCATCTGTATAAACATGGAAAAACCTCCAACGCCATCTGTATAAACATGGAAATATCCCCACCGCCATCTGTATAAACATGGAAATGTCTACACCGCTATCTGTATAAACATGGAAATAACTACTCCGCTATCTGTATAAACATGGAAGTAGCCACACCGCTATCTGTATATACCTGGAAATATCTACACCTCCATCTGTAAAAACATGGAAATACCTAAACTGTCATCTGAATAAACATGGAAATATCTACACCTCCATCTGTATAAACATGGAAAGATCTACACTGCCATCTGTATACACATGGAAATATCTACGCAGCCGTCTGTATAAACATGGAAATATCTACACCGCTATCTGTATAAACATGGATATATCTACACCTCTATCTGTATATACATGGAAATCTCTACACCTCCATGTGTAAAAACATGGAAATACCTAAACAGTCATCTGTATAAACATGGAAATATCTACACCTCCATCAGTATTAACATGGAAATATCGGTACTGCCATCTGTATACACATGGAAAAATCTACGCAGCCATCTGTATAAACATGGAAATATCTACACCGCTATCTGTATAAACATGGATATAACTACACCTCTATCTGTATATACTTGGAAATATCTACACCGCTATCTGTATAAACATGGAAATAACTCCAGCGCCATCTGTATAGACATGGAAAAACCTCCACAGCCATCTGTATAGACATGGAAATATCCCCACCGCCATCTGTATAAACATGGAAAAACCTCCACCGCCATCTGTATAAACATGGAAATATCCCCACCGCCATCTGTAAACATGGAAATATCTACACCTCTATCTGTATAAACATGGAAATAACTACTCCGCTATCTGTGTAAACATGGAAATATTTACACAGGCAGCTGTGTAAACATGGAAATATCTACACCGATATATGTACAAAGAAGGAAATATCTACACCGCAATCTGTGCAAAGATGGAAATATCTAGACCGATATCTCTGTAAACATGGAAATATCTACACCACCATGAGTATAAACATGGAAATATCTGCATCACCATATGTATAAACATGGAAATCTCTACACCGCTATCTGTATAAATGTGGAAATATCTACAGGTCTATCTCTATAAACATGGAAATATCTACACCGCTAACTGTGTAAAGATGGAAATTTCTACACCGCAATCTGTGCAAAGATGGAAATATCAACACCGCTATCTGTGTACACATGGAAATATCTACACCGCTATCTGTATAAACATGGAAATACACACACCGCCATGTGTATAAACATGGAAATATCTACACCGTCATGTGTATGAACATGGAAATATCTACACTACTATCTGTATATACATGGAAATATCTAAAGCGCTATATCTATATACATGGAAATATCTGCACCGCTAAGTGTATGAACATGGAAATCCCTACACTGCAATCTATACATGGAAATATCTACACCGCTATCTGTAAAAATATGGAAATGTCTACAACGCTATCTCTATTGACATGGAAAAGTGTACACCGCTTTCTGTATAAACATGGAAATATATTCATGGCTATCTCTATAAACATGGAAATATCTACACTGCCATCTGTATAAACTTGTAATTACCTGCACATTCTTCTGTATAAACATGGATATATCTACACCACCATCTTTATAAACCTGTTAATATCTACACTGCCATCTGTATAAACATGGAAATATCTACACAGCCATCTCTATAAACATGGAAATATCTACACCGCTATCTGCATAAATATGGAAATATCTACACCGCTATCTGTATAAACATGGATATATCTACACCGCCATGTGTATGAACATGGAAATATCTACACCGTCATCTCTATAAACATGGAAATATAACACCGCTATCTGTATAAGCATGGAAATATCTACACCGCTATCTCTATAAACATGGATATATCTGCACTGCTATCTGTATAAACATGGAAATATCTACACCGCTATATCTATAAACATGGAAATATCTACACCGCCATCTGTATACACATGGAAATATCTACACAACCATCAGTATAAACATGGAATTATCTACACCGCTATCTCTATAAATTTAGAAATATCTACACCACCATCTCTATTAACATGGAAATGTCTACACCGCCATCTGCATAAACATGGAAATATCTACACCGCCATCTGTATAAACATGGAAATATCTACAACGCCGTCTGTAAAATGATGGAAATATCTAAACCACGATCTGTATAAACATGGAAATATCTACAACGCTACCTGTATAAATATGGAAATATCTACACGGGTGTCTGTATAAACATGGAAATATCTTCACCACGATCTGTATCAACATGGAAATATCTACACCGCTATCAGTATAAACATGGAAATATCTACACCGGTATCTGTATATACATGGAAATATCTACATGGCTAACTCTATACACAAGGAAATATCTACACCGCCATCTGTGTAAACTTGGAAATACCTACACAGTCTTCTGTATAAACATGGAAATATCTTCACCACCATCTTTATAAACATGGAAATATTTACACTGCCATCTGTATAAACATGGAAATATCTACACAGCCATCTCTATAACCATGGAAATATCTACACCGCTATCTGTATAAACATGGAAATATCTACACCGCTATCTGTATAATCAGGGAAATATCTACACCGCCATGTGTATAAACATGGAAATATCTACACCGTCATCTGTATAAACATGGGAATATAACACCGCTATCTGTATAATCATGGAAATAACTACACCGCTATCTCTGTAAACATGGAAATACCTACAACGCCATCTGTATAAACATGGAAATATCTACACAGTCATCTCTATAAACATGGAAATATCTACACCACCATCTCTATAAACATGGAAATATCTACACTGCCATCTGTATACACATGGAAATACCTACACAGCCATCAGTAAAAACATGGAAATATCTACACAGTCATCTGTATAAACATGGAAATATCTACACTGCCATCTGTATAAAGATGGAAATATCTACACCGCGACCTGAATAAACATGGAAATATCTACACCGCTATCTGTATAAACATGGAAGTACCTACACCGCTATCTGTATAAACATGGAAATATCTACACCGCTATCTGTATAAACATGGAAATATCTACACCACTATCTCCATAAACATGGAAATAACTACAACGCCATCTCTATAAACATGGAAATATCTAAACCGCCATCTGCATAAAAATGGAAATATCTACAACGCCATCTGTATAAATATGGAAATATCTTCACTTCGGTGTGTAAAAAGATGGAAATTTCTACACTGCGATTTTTATAAACATGGAAATATCTACACCAGTATCTGTATAAACATGGAAATATCTACACCACGATCTGTATCAACATGGAAATATCTACACCGCTATCAGTATAAACATGGAAATATCTACACCGCTATCTGTATAAATATGGAAATGTCTACACCGCTATCTCCATAAACATGGAAATGTTTACACCGCTATCTGCATAAACATGGAAATATCTACGTGGCTATCTCTATAAACATGGAAATATCTACACCGTCATCTGCATAAAATTGGAAATAGCTACACAGTTTTCTGTAGAAACATGGAAATATCTACACCAACATCTGTATAAACATGGTAATATCTACACTGCCATCTGTATAAACATGGAAATATCTACACAGCCATCTCTATAAACATGGACATATGTACACCGCTATCTGTATAAACATGGAAAGATCTACACCGCTATCTGTATAAACATGGAAATATCTACAACCCCGTGTGTTTAAACATGGAAATATCTACACAATCATCTGTATAAACATGGAAATATAACACCGCCATCTGTATAAACATGGAAATATCTAAACCGCTATCTGTATAAATGCGGAAATATCTACACCGCTATCTCTATAATCATGGAAATATCTACAACGCTACCTCTGTAAAGATGGAAATTTCTAAACCACAATCTGTGCAAAGATGGAAATATCTACACCGCTATCTGTGTAAACATGGAAATATCTACACAGCTATCTGTATAAACATGGAAATATCTACACCGCTATCTGTATAAATATGGAAATGTCTACACCGCTATCTCTATGAACATGGAAATGTCTACACCGCTATCTGTATAAACATGGAAATATCTACATGGCTATCTGTATATACATGGAAATATCTACACTGCCATCTGTATAAACATGGAAATATCTACACAGCCATCACTATAAACATGGAAATATCTACACCGCTATCTTTATGAACATGGAAATAACTTCACCGCTGTCTGTATAAACATGGAAATATCTACAGTGCCGTGTGTATGAACATGGAAATATCTACACCATCTTCTATATAAACATGGAAATATAACACCACTGTCTGTATAACCATGGAAATATCTACACCGCTATCTCTATAAACTTGGAAATATCTACACCGCCATCTCTATACACATGGAAATATCTACACAGCCATCTGTATAAACATGGAAACATCTACACCGCTATCTCTATACACATGGAAATACCTTCACCGTTATGTCTATAAACATGGAAATATCTACACTGCAATCAGCATAAACATGGAAATATCTACACCGACATCGCTATAAACATGAAAATATCTACACCGCCATCTCCATAAACATGGAACTATCTACACCGCCATCTGTGTAAACATGGAAATGTCAACACTGCTATCTGTATAAACATGGAAATGTCTTCACTGCCATCTGTATAAATATGGAAATATCTACACCGTGATCTGTATAAACATGGAAATATCTACACCGCTACCTGTATTAACATGGAAATATCTACACCTCCATCTGCATAAACTTGGAAATACCTGCACAGTCTTCTGTATAAACATGGAAATATCTACACCACCATTTGTATAAGCATGGAAATATCTACACTGCCATCTGTAAAGATGGAAATATCTACACAGCCATCTCTATAGACATGGAAATATCTACACCACTGTCTCTATAAACATGGAAATATCTTCACACCCATCTCCATAAACTTGAAAATATCTACACTGCCATCTCCATAAACATGGAAATATCTTCACCGCCTTCTTTATAAACATGGAAATATCTACACTGCCATCTGTATAATGATGTAAATATCTGCACCGTGAGCTGTATAAACATGCATATATCTACACCGATCTCTGTATAAACATGGAAATATCAACACCGCAATCTGCATAAACATGGAAATATCTACACTGCTATCTGTATAAATATGGAAATATCTACTCCACTATCTCTATAAACATGGAAATAACTACACCACTATCTCTATAAACATGGAAATATCTACCATGCTGTCTCTATAAACATGGCAATATATACACCGCCATCTCTATAAACATGGAAATATCTACCCCGCCATCTACATAAACAAGGAAATATCTACACCGCCATCAGTATAAACATGGAAATATCTACTCTGCCAGGAGCTCAAGAGCAGCCTGGGCAATACAGCAAGACCTCATCTCTACAAAAAATAAGAAAAATTAGCTGGCCATGGTGGCGTGTGCCTGTAGTCCCTGCTTCTTGGGAGGCTGTGGTGGGAGGATCCACGGAGCCCAGGAGTTTAAGTCTGCAGTGAGCTTGGATAACATCTGCACTCCAGCCTGGATAATAGAACAAGAACCTCTTTCAAAAAAGAAAAAAGAAAAAACCCTAAATCTAAAAACTGGATGTAGTTTGCTAATAACTAAACAGCAAATTAATTGTAACATGCTTACATATCAACGGTGTCTTTCTTCTTTGATCACAAACCTGCTCACTAAGAAGCTGCTGAAGTCCATGGTAGTGACAGGTACATGTCTGCATCCTTGTCCTGACCTGCATCTTCTTTGATTGTCCCCATCTGTGTCTCTGACTGGCACTGCCGAACCGGCTTGCTTCCTGATCAATGTTGTACTGAACCGGACTGCTAACTGATCAGTGTTGTTGAGCTCACTGCACAAAGCTCTTCTTACATGGTAGATTTCTGCCTGGAATAGTCATATTTACACTGTTTATATTCCTTACTCCTGACCCATCCAATGCAGCACAAGTTCTATTTATTGCCATAGAAACATAGGTCATTCGGAAACACCTCCTTCATTTCTATGGAATGTTCAAACATTTCTGACATTTTGGACTCTGTTCTAGCCTCTTGTTAAATATATCCAGAAAAGAGACAAAGATTTATGGGGGGGCTGTATGCACACATATGCTATAGAATAAGCTATCTAAATGTTTGAAAATACTTTCCATCTGGCACTGCACCTTAATAGGTAGACAGAAATTAAGTATGTGTATATCTATCTGTATTGATACGTATAAATATATATCCCCAAAACAAAAACACATTCTCTTACTTATACACAGGTAGAATATAGGTGAATATACATATACATTTATAGGTAGAACAAAAAAACCCCTCAGCCTCTTTAGGGCCATGTGTTTTCTCTGAGTAATTGTCACAATTAATTACAATACATGTGTATGCCTTTTTCGATAAATTCCATCAGACCAGTTTCTGTCTGGTTGGAAAATAATAACTGCCTATTTGCTAAGTGCCCCTGCCCCTATACTATGTTCCAGTGAACTAAAGACCTCTGGCAATCATAGATTTACAACTCACCAAGATTAAACAATTTATTGTTATTTATGACATCGAAGCTGGATCTTCTGTATCATATTCCACATTAGCATCTATCACTTTACATTTGGGAGATCCTGTCCAAAAAATGATTATGCCTCCTAACCGTTTGGTTAGGTCAGCAGGGCTGCAGGAACAGGCCCCCTGAACAAACATCCTGCCAAAGTACTTTAAAGCACCGTGAGCTCCCACAGATGTGCATTTTCAGATGACTCAGCAGATTAGCGTGGAGTCTCTTAGCCTCTGCTTGGTCTGTTCCTTTCAGTGATCTCTCACATGGCCCAGTCCATTCGGTTTGAAAATCCTCATGAAATGAGCAGATTATGATCTGGCTTCAGTAGAGGGCCATGGGGTGGGCATGGAGGGGAGAGGGTTTGCTCTTAACACAGCCTGAGCCTCAGAAAGGTTTCAGATGGAAAAGCATGGCACTGACTCAGCTCATGCTTAACAGGAAATAATGCACAGACCACACCAAAAAAGCCCTTTATGTTGTGTGAAAGTCTATGCCGGAGCAGCTCCTGCCACCTCATGTACTGTGATAGAGTGTGCATGTGTGTGTTTGTGTGTGCGTGAGTGTGAGTATGCACACAAATGTGTGCTGGTAGGGGGAGGAGATCACACCTTCCACAGTCGCCACCTCAGCCTTAGCTAGCAGCATGGAGAAATGCTAAAAGTCAAGAGGAAGCTGCACCAAAGCAACTGTGATCACCACATCAGCAGGCGCTTTCTGGTTAGTAAAGCTACTGGGACTGAAAAACACACACGATCTCATCCTTCTTTTATTTTAATCAGAGCAAACTATTTTTATAATAATTGTGTTATATGAATAAATAATTCATAATGCTGTAACCCATTATCACATTCAATCCTCCCAACAACCCTAGAAGATATGTAGACAAGTATTATTACTTTCCCTATTTTTATAAATGAGGAAATAAACCCCAGGAGGCTAGGCGACTTCCCCACGGTCATAGAAGTTGCAAACAGTAGTATCATGATTCAAATCCAAAGCTTCTCCTTTTGTCTTTATCATTTTAATTTTGAAGATAATGCATATGCATGTATGATCTTTTAAATCCAGAGATGTATATGGAATAGATAGGAAAAGGGACTCTCCTTCCCCATTATACACCCCCTCCACCCAATCTATATACACTGTTGACTAGAGTATGTCCTTTCAATCCTATTTTCTATGCCTACATTATATACAGAAAAGCAGGATTACGTTACACACAATATTCCAGTCATTGCTGTTTTTCACCAACAAGCTATCATTCACATCTTTTTCATACTACATATAAATTTATATCCTTTATTTTAGTGGTGTATATTATGCAGTTGTGTCATAAATTATGTACCTGTTCTCTGTTGAACATATAGATTTTTTTCTGAGTTTTTCCTTAGCAAAATGCTGCAGTGAGTACCCTTGTACACAGATGTGTGTACATTCGTTCTAGAAAAATCTACAGTAAAGATTCTTAGATTAAGACATTCCCAGGTTATTAGAAAACTACTCTATTAATTTAGATATATACTTCCAAATTGCCTGACCAAAAAGTTATGTCAATTTAACTTCTATGAACAGTATAGAAACATGACAATTTTCCATCACCTACACCAACTCTGGGTAATTTCATCTTTTTTACAAGTTGATGGATTGTTTTAATTTATATTTCTCTGGTTATTAATAAGGTTGGCCACCTGTTCATGTGTTATTATTGATGATATTTGTATTGAATTGTTTGAATTTTCTTGATTTCAAAAAACGTTTTACATGTCATAGATATTAAATATTTGTTGTAAAACTCTCCTTCCAGTATTGTGTATGTGTTTGGTCAAGTAGAATAAACTCTCGTCCTCTGATTTCAGATTCCTTTCTCTTTCCATTAGAAATCCCTAAATGTAAAACTACATATTGATAGCTAAAAACCAGGATGTTTACTAGAGAAAAAGAATACAAAGGCAATAATTAAATATTATATTTATACAAAATACCTACTAGTACCAACTTAAAAAGAGAAAGTAAAAGTCAAATGCTTCTACGACTTCAGACTAAGAAAAAGAAATTTTGAGGTTGAATGTTCCTGAAATTTTTCTTTTCATACAACTACGGACATCACTTCAAAAGTTGATGTGACTAAAAATGTAAGATATGAAAGATATTTGAAGACTCAGAGAAGGTGGATTTTCATTTTAAGAAGTCACATATATATTCTAGATATTCTCTTATTCGTAACTAAGAGAGTCAAATCAGATGAAAGAATCTAAAAATTTCCCTTTGACTGTGTTAAGTAGAAGTAGTAGAGGCATATTGGCCAAATCTTGAGTGTTTGCAAATTGACTCTTAAGGCTATAGGCTGGCACAGGTCATTGAAGCCCTAGCTTTTTATCTTTAATTTTCAAATCCCCAAACAATGTATACTAATTTTTCTTGTCCATTATTTCCAAATAATCTTGTTTAAAGGTTATTACAGTGCTTGCTCATGTTACTGTTGTCTAACAGAAGGGTATCCGGGGCCTCAAAACTGAGAGGGTTAGGATTAATGATTCCAATACCTATGCTTGGACATCTCCAAAAGTGGGTTCCAACTTCTTGTCCTCAAGTCTGTATAGAAACTAGCAAACTTCCAGAGTTCACAAAAGGCTCAAAGAGAACAGATGTTTTATAGAAAATTCTTAGAGCAAGTTTCACGCATAATGTTGCTGATGCGTGTCTGCCTTTTCAATAAACATCACTATGCTTTATCACAAGATTTAATAAAGCAGCTTAGTTAAAAATGCCATCTGGGTCTCTGGACACATTAAACAAAGCTTAAAATAACCACCCCAGCAACTGGGAGGACCCAGCTCTTCTCATAATCAGTCCCACTCCTTTTACTTCCCCATAAAAAGAGTGAATGAAGACCACAGACTAAACGCATCCAGAAGGAACTGACACAAACATGGAGATAGATGGAGCCAAGGGCTCCTGTAAGTTTGCTATTGCTCACGTAATAGATTTGCTAATTCCACAACCTGTGGATGGTGATTAAGAACGGGAAGCAGAAAGAGGGAAGAGAGAATCATAGAAGGGCTCATTCAAGTTTTCTAATGTATCACAAACCTGTCCTCCCTAATGTCTGGATCATAGCAGCCCATTCCATTCACCTATTCTGTAGTGAACTCCAATAGAAAATACAAAGCCATCACCACCCAGTTCTTTCTCCCTTCTAGAGATGAGATATTAGCCACCCAATCCCAGATTCTCAGATCCATTCCAGGAAAGAAGCCCTAGGTATTGAAGCACAGCTTTCCCTCCCTCCCTTCTTTCTTCCACCCCAAGATTTGTTCCCCAGATAGTTCTAGTAAATGCAAAACCAAGTATATTCTCATTCTTTAGAGCAACCAGCTTTTCATGGCCAACTGGAATCAAATACAACCTGCACAAACATCTATCTGGAGGACACTCCCAAGGCTCCTACTGAGCCAGCCTTCTGCATACCACTGCATTTCAGCTTCCTAGTTCACAAGACACTGAGACATTCTTGAATTCTGCAAGGTGCACTGTGTGTTAATATCTTTGCTCCTCATCATGTGGCCAATAAAGCGCATGACTAGTCAACAAATAAATTTTATCTTGGCTAAAACTTGCAACAAAACTGTAAGCTGTTTACCAAGGGTTCCACTACAGGTTATATTCAATATATACAGTCAAATCATAACTATCTGAGATATATTCAGTTGACCATACACCTTTATATTTCAGTAAAATGTCTTTACATTTCCCAGTGCTATCGATGTTACAAAGTGCTTTCATATGCAGTGCTTCATCTGATTTCCAGGATAATTAAATGATCCTGTCATACCTGATTTTTAGATGAGGAAACAAGTGGTTTCTGGGTATTTCAAGAGGCTAACGCATCTGCCCTCCAACTTGTATGTGAAAACCAAAAACAAAATTCCAAGGCCCCTCAACCATCTGAATGGGCTTTGACTCTTTTGGTCAATATATGGCAGAGCTAGGAAAAGAAGGTTAGTCTTCCAGCTGCTGATACAGGGTTTTTCCTGCCATACTCCATTACCTCCAAGGCTAAAGTCAAAAGAGGGTGTGGTTATCACATGAAAAAATCTGGTTTGGATTTCCCAAATGTGTATGTAGTATTTGGTGATTTACCTTAATTTAACCTACAGTTCTTTTGGGTTGTAACAGTCTGACTCCATTTTTGAAAACAAAACAAAATCGATTTTAAATGCTGAATTATAGATCTTTGCTGTCCAGTATGGTAGCTACTAACCACTTATGGTTATTTGCATTTCTATTTTAATTAATTAAAATTCAGTAAAATGCCAAATTCAGTTCTCCAGTTGCTCTAGCCACATTTCAAGTGTTACAGTAGTCACATATGGCTAGTGGCTGGGACAATGCAGATTATAGAACAGTTCCATCATCAAAGAAACTTCTATTGAACAGTGCTATTATATAATGTCATCTCCAGAGAAAGAAGACTTTAGAAAAAGTCAGAAACGGCCGGGCGCAGTGGCTCCCACGTGTAATCCCAGCACTTTGGGAGGCCAAGGCAGGCAGATCCCTTGAGGTCAGGAGTTCAAGACCAGCCTGGCCGACATGGTGAAACCCCGTCTCTGGTGAAAATACAAAAAATTAGCTAGGCGTGGTGGTGCATGCCTGTAACCCCAGCTACTCAGGAGGCTGAGTTGGGAGAATCACTGGAACCCAGGAGGCAGAAGTTGTAGTGAGCCAAGATTGTGCCACTGCACTCTAGCCTGGGTGACAGAGCAAGACTCCATCTCAAAAAAAAAAAAAGGAAAAAGAAAAAGAGAAAGTCAGAAACATCTTGAGGCAGGCATAGTGCTGTCATCTGTCCAATATTGAAGATGATTTAAGAATAAGAAAGAAGAAGAGAACAAAGAAGAGAAAAAGAAGTTGCCTTAGGTGTACCTACCCAGAAAAGGACAAAGGCATTCTTGTAGTCATTGTGCTGTATTTTAGCTCTTAAACTTTTTAAGAGATTAGAATAATTTGGCACATAGAAAATGTTAACCACTGAAGAGGCTCTGAAGCAGATAAAAGTAGAAAGAAAATAAAAAACTAATTAGGTACAAACTAAGCTTAACCACAATTCGTTTAAACGATACTATTTACTCTTCACATGATTGGTTTTTCTTTTGCTTTATAGTATGACATAGTTTATATCTTTAAAGGGGAATTAAAATATTTCTGGGAATTTTTAAAAGTAAGTTCACACAGCCACATAAAAACTACAGAAACAGATAAAACCTATCTTCTCATTTATTCCCTAATCCATTCAAATTACATATAAAAATCCAAGCAGCCACAGTGATATTCAAAAAAGCAAAAGTGAGACAAAAAAAAATTCATTTGTCACCTGTGGAGGTAGTTAGCTCACCTAATCTTCACTCCAAACACCAGTAATTTTTAAAAGACAGAAATAAACATATGTTCTGCCTTCCCGGAAGGAACTATGTTTCAGGGTAGCCAAATAACCCAGTTGTGAAGAAAATGGTCTGCTTATAGGAAAATGCCAGCTAAAGCATGTAGATAGAATTAGAGAATTAGAAATTCACCATTTTGAAACCCCTAATGAAATAATCAACTCAAGCAAGGATCATTAATAAATGCTAAAACAATCAAGTAACTATTGATACAGAATATAACTGAATATACACATGGTACAAAGTTCACGTCACAGACTACTGGCTTGACCCAAGGGGGAATATAGCAGAGGAGATAGGCAGTGATCACCCTAACCTTGCGATCATCTCACCATCACTAATGATGGGATGTGAATGCACATTATTGCCTATGAAATAGTCTTTAAAAAAAGAAGTTGAACCTGAATCTAACTAAACCTTGCAATGGGCTGAACGTTTATGTCTTCCCAAAATTAATATGTTGACATCCTAACCCCAAAGGTGCTGGTATTAAAAGGTGGGGCCTTTAGGGGGTCATTAGATCATAAGGACAGAGGCTTCATGATTGGAATTACTGCCCTTATAAAAGAGGCCACAGAGAGCTAGCTAGTCTCTCCCACTATGTGAGGGTCCAGCAAGAAGGCCAATCTATGAACCAGAAAGTTGGTCCTAACCAGATATCAAAACCACATGCTCCTTGATTTTA
This sequence comes from Pan paniscus, assembly GCF_029289425.2. Lineage (NCBI taxonomy): Eukaryota > Metazoa > Chordata > Mammalia > Primates > Hominidae > Pan > Pan paniscus. The sequence goes on from NC_073256.2 coordinate 7,700,234, forward strand.
AACTTGCTAGCCTCTAGGACTGTGAGAAATAAATTTCTGTTCTTTATAAGTCATCCAGTTTTTGGTATTTTGTTATAGCAGGCCTAAAAGCCTTTAGAACTAACTTCCAGTTAACCAGGATAAAACAGAGTGAAAAGTTAAATGACACCATAAAAAGCAACCAGAAAATTCCAGAAGGGGAAATATTCTACAGGACAACTGACTAGTTTTTCAACAAGTCAATTTCACTAAATAAATACATAAACAAAGAGTATGGGTATTTTCCAGGTTAAAACAGTCTTGAGCTAAATAATCAAATGCAATGTGTGTCCCTTGATTAGAAGAAACTCATTTGAACAAACCAGCCACAAAAGATATTTCAGGGACACCAAGCTGGAAGGATCACTTGAGGCCAGGAGTTTGAGACCAGCCTGGGCAACGTAGTAAGACCTCCATCTCTACAAAAACAATAAATTAGCTGGGCATGGTGGTGTGCACCTATAGTCCTAGCTACTCAGGAAGCTGAGGCAGGAAGATCACTTGAGACCAGGAGTTTGAGGCTGCAATGAGCTATGATTGTTTCACTGCACTTCAGGTTGTGTGAAAGAGCAAGACTTTGTCTCAAAAAATAAAAGGACATTTCATAATAATTGAGGAAATCTGAATGTGGACTGGGTAATAAATGATATAAAAAAGCCATTTTTTATTTTGTTTGAAAAGATGATTTTGTAACTATACAGGAAAATGTTCTTTTTTTTTAGAAATCTGTACTAAAGAATTTAGGGGTAAAACATCATTTTCTTTAATATACTTTCAAACACAAGCAAAAAATAGTCACGACACAAATATAGCAAAATGTTTACAATCTATGTTCTATGCTTGCCTGTGAGTGCCATTAATCTCATCTCTCTGCTTTTCTGAAAGTTTGAAAATTTCAAAGTTTTATAATACATTTTTTTACATCCCATAATTTTATAATATTTTTTTTTAAGTTTGAAGCAAATCAACAACTATAGCTTCAAAAATATCCTGACCCACAATAAACATTGAACAGGGTATATTTCTCCCATTTCCTAAAAAAGTTGGCCCAGGAAGGAGTATGAGAGCTGCCATAGCTCTCCCAAGGCTCATTATTCTCCATCACTCCATGGGAAATCCCAAAATAAATTTTTTAAAAAGTTGTTTAAATTTATAATGTTTTTGATTCCATAATAATTTTATAATAAAATAATTGTAAAATGTTTTTGATTTTATATTTTTAATTTAAAAAATTTTTATACATGTTTATGTTTGAAATGTCTATTTCAAACTTTTTGAGATATTAAAATATAAGTAATATAGTTCATCATTTTAGAAATGCCATGCTTTTGTTCTCCAGCAATTACATAATCAAAGAGTAACTGTAGTTTTTCCTAGAACATTGCTTTGTAGGCTGGGCATGGTGGTTCATGACACTTTGGGAGGCCAAGGCAGGCAGATCTCTCGGGATCAGGAGCTTGAGACTAGACTGGGCAACACAGAGAAACCCTATGAGTAGTAAAAACACAAAAATCAGCTGTGCGTAGTGGTGTGCACCTATAGCCCCAGCTACTCAGGAGGCTGAGGTGGGAAGATCACCTGAATCTGGGGAGGTCAAGGCTACAGTGAGCCAAGACTGTACTATTGCATTCCAGCCTGGACAACAAAGTGAGACCCTGTCTCAAAAAAAGTGAAATTTAATTTAAAAAATGAAAATTGCTTTGTAAAATTAACTTTTTCAATCAAAACCAAGATTTTTCAGATATAGAGAATGCAGCCCACTGGTCAGATTTGTCAGTTCAAAGAGAATAAATTATAGTTTCCTATTTTTCTAGCCTGCTTATGATTATCCAATAGGATATCAAAAAAGACCAAAGCCTTTGGGATCCATGTTCAGTATTCCTGAGTCTAACTCAGGATGCCAAATCAGGAGACAAGCACATTCTCATCAGTTTTCAATCATTCGAGACCAATTTTCCTTATAATTATCCAGTTCTTTTAGACCACCTTTCTCCTGAAGCCAGCCTTATGGCTATTCACTTCACTTTAGCATAAGCCCCCAAGAAGGTGAACAAAATGAGGAAACGATTGGTTAAAGTTGGCATTTGAAATTCTGAAACATGTCCACCATTCCCTTCACCCATGCCCGCCCCTCTTAGAAGTAGTACTTTCAGATTATTTAAGAGACGATGCTTCTATGTGGATTTTGTCATCTGTCCTTTATAACAGCTAGTAGGTTTAATTTGACTCTATTTTAAGCATATATTGACCTAAGCTAATTATCTGTTAAAATAAATTCCACTCTTAGAGTTAATAAAGTGTGTTTGTCATGGAAGACCCATTGAAGTAAGAAGCTGAGGAGCCCTTATGGTAAAGTGGGACAAGAAATAATAAGACATAATAATTTTCCCATGCAAATCAACAACCGTAGCTTCAAAAATATCTTGACCCACAACAAGTATTGGACAGGGCATGTTTCTCTCACTCCCTAAATAATTGGCTTGGGAAGGAGTATGAGAGCTCCCATAGCTCTCCCAAGGCTCATTATTCTCCATCACTCCACAGGAACAGCCTGTCAGAGAAGAGTGAAAGACCATTTGTCAACCTCTCTTCAACTCCCTGATTCTAGCCAAACTTCATCAATCTCAAGTGAGGAGCCAGAGAGAAATCAAACCCCATATATCCAGCATCATTGTCTACTGGAGTCAAAAATCACAATTCCACTACCCACCCCAACACCACTGGCCCTGTTTCTCCCAATTGCTTTTTACTGTGTTTTTTAAAAAATCCTCTTTCCCCATCCCTGCAACACCGAGAAGGAGGAATTATAGTAGATAAATATGAAGCATGGAGATCCATTAAAAATGTTTTTAATTTTAAATGAGAAAATGAAAAGGAGAGGGTTGGGAAGGAAGGAGGGAATTCAAATGCCAGGGAAATGTTCAGTTTCGCTTTTAAAGATGTTAACACTCATTTATACATCTGCAAGACACTCCCCTTAAAGAAAAGTTCTATGAGTGTGGGTCTGGTTGCATGAATAAGGATAAGGAAAAATGAATAAGGAAAAATAACTACACCGCTATCTGTATAAACATGGAAATATCTATATCGCGAGCTGTATAAGAATGGAAATATATACACCGCTATCTGCATAAATATGGAAATACCAACACCGCTATCTGTATAAACATGGAAATACCTACAAAGTCATCTGTATAAACATGGAAATATCTACACAGCCATCTGTATATACATGGAAATATCTACACCGCTATCTGTATAAACATGGAAATATATACACCGCTATCTCTATAAACATGGAAATATCTACATCGCTATCTGTATAAACATGGAAATACTTACACCGCCATCTCTATAAACATGGAAATATCAACACTGCTATCTGCATAAACATGTAAATATCTACAACGCTATCTGTATTTGCCTGGAAATATCTCCACCGCTATCTGTATAAACATGGAAATATCTGCACCGCTATCTGAATAAACATGGAAATATATACAATGCTATCTGTGTAAACGTAGAATTATCTACAAAGATATCTGTGTAAACTTGGAAATATCTACACCGCTATCTGAGTAAAGACGGAAATATCTACACTGCAATCTGTGCAAAGATGGAAATATCTACACAGCTATCTGTTTAAACATGGAAATATCTACACCGCTATCTGTATAAACATGGAAATATCTACACTGCTATCTGTATAAACATGGAAATTTCTACACCACTATCTCTATAGACATGGAAAAATCTACACCACCATCTATATTAACATGAAGTTATCAACACTGCCATGTCCATAAAAATGGAAATATCTACACCGCCATCTGTATAAACATGGAAATATCTACACCGCTATCTCTCTAAACATGGAAATATCTACACCGATATGTGTATAAACATGGAAATTTCTCCACTGCTATCTGTATAAACATGGAAATATCTGCACCGTGATCTGCATAAACATGGAATTACCTACACAGCTATCTGTATTAACATGGAAATATCTCCAACGCCATCTGTATAAACATGGAAATATCTACACCGCTATCTCTATAAACAAGGAAATATCTACACCGCCATCTGTACAAACATGGAAATATCTACACCGGCATCTGTATAAACATGGAAATACCTACACTCCCATCTGTATAAACATGGAAATATCAACACCGGTATCTGTATAAACATGGAAGTATCAACACCGCAATCTGTATAAACTTGGAAATATCTGCAACGCTGTCTGTATAAACATGGAAATATCTACACAGTCATCTGTATAAACATGGAAATATCTACACCACCATATGTATAAACATGGAAATATCTACACTGCCGTCTGAACACACATAGAAATATCTTCACATCCATCTGTATAAACATGGAAATATATACAGCACTATCTCTAAAAACATGGAAATACCTGCACCGATATCTGTATAAACATGGAAATATCTACACGGCCTTCTCTATAAACCTGAAAATATCTACACTGCCATCTCTGTAAACATGGAACTATCTACACCGCTATCTGTGCAAACATGGAAATAACTCCACCACCATCTGTATAAACATGGAAATATCCACCCCGCTATCTCTATAATCATGGAAATACCTACACCGCCATCTGTGTAAACATGGAATTATCTACACCGCCATCTGTATAAACATGGAAATATATACACCGCCATCTGTATGAACATGGAAATATCAACACCGCTATGTGTATAAACATGGAAGTATCAACCCCGCCATCTGTATAAACTTGGAAATATCTACACCGCCGTCTGTATATACATGGAAATATCTACACCGCTATCAGTATAAACATGGAAATATCTATAACACCATCTGTAAAAACATGGAAAGATCTACACCGCTATCTGTTTAAACATGGAAATATCTACAGTGATACCTGTGTAAACATGGAAATATCTACAGCGCTATCTGTGTAAACCTGGAAATATCTACACAGCTATCTCTGTAAACTTGGAAATATCTACACAGCTATCTGTTTAAAGATGTAAACATCTACACAGCCATCTATATAAACATGGAAATACCTACACTGGTATCTCTATTAACATGGAAATATCTACACCGCTCTGTCTATAAATATGGAAATATCTACAACGCCATCTCTATAAATATGATGATATCTACACTGCCATCTCCAGAAACATGGAACTCTCTACACCGCCATCTGTATAAACATGGAAATATCTACACCGCTATCTGTATAAACATGGAAATACCTACACTGCCATCTGTATAAACATGGAAATATCTACAACGCTCTCTGTATAAACAAGGAAATATCTTCACCATGACCTGTATAAACGTAGAAATATCTACAATGATATCTGTATTAATACGGAAATATCTACACCGCTACCTCTATAAACATGGAAATATCTACACCGTTATCTGCATGAACATGGAAAAATCTACACCGCTACCTCTATAAACATGAAAATATCTACACCGCCATCTCTATGAACATGGAAATATCTACACCGCCATGTGCATAAACATGGAAATATCTACACTGACATCTGTATACACATGGAAATATCTACACGGCTGTCTGTATAAACATGGAAATATCTAAACCGCTATCTCTATAAACATGGAAATTCCTACTCCCCTATCTCTATAAACATGGAAATATCTACACCACTATCTCTATAAACTTGGAAACATCTACACCGCCATCTGTATAAACATGGAAATATCTACACAGCCCTCTGTATAAACATGGAAAGGTCTACATCGCTATCTCTACAAGCATGGAAATCTCTACACCGCAATCACTATAAACATGGAAATATCTACAACGCTATGTGTATAAAAATGGAAATATCTCCACTGCTATCTGTATAAACATGGAAATACCTACACCGCTGTATGTATAAACATGGAAATAACTACACCACTATCTGTATTAACATGGAAATATCTACAACGCTATGTGGGTAAACTTGGAAATATCTACACCGCTATCTGTGTAAACATGGAAATATCTACACCGCTATCTATAGAAACATGGAAATATCTACACCGCTATCTGTGCAAACATGAAAATATCTCCACCACCATCTGTATAAACATGGAAATATCTACCCCGCTATCTCTATAATCATGGAAATACCTACACCGCCATCTGTACAAACATGGAAATACCTACACCGCCATCTTTATAAACATGGAAATATATACACAGCCATCAGTATAAACATGGAAATATCAACACCGCTATCTGTACAAAAATGGAAGAATCAACACCGCCATCTGTATAAACATGGAATTATCTTCACCGCCATCTGTATAAAGATGGAAATATCAACACAGCTATCTATATAAACATGGAAATATCTACACCACGATCTGTATAAACATGGAAATACCTAAACCGCTATCTGTAAAACGTGGAAATATTTGCACCGCCATCTCTATCAACATGAAAATATATACACTGCCATCTCCAAAAACATGGAATTATCTACACTGCCATCTGTATAAACATGGAAATATCTACACTGGAATCTGTATAAAGACTTAAATATCTACCCCGCTAGATGTATAAACATGGAAACATCTACACTACTATCTGTATAAACATGGAAATACAAACAGAGCTATCTGTATAAACATGGAAACATCTAGGCCGCTATCTGTATAAACATGGAAATATCTGCACCGCTATCTGTATAAACATGGAAATATCTACACCACTATCTCTAAAAATATGGAAAAATATACACCGACATCTCTATAAACATGGAAATATCTACACCACCATCTATATAAACAAGGAAATATCTACACCGCCTTCTATATAAACATGGAAATATCTACACTGCGATCTGTATACACATGGAAATATCTACACCGCAATCTGTATAAACATGGAAATATCTACAGCGCCATCTGTATAAACATGGAAATATGTATTCGGCCATCTGTATAAAGATGGAAATATCTACAACGCGAGCTGTATGAACATGGAAATATCTACACCACTATATGTATAAACATGGAAATAAAAACATCGCTATCTGTATAAACATAGAAATATCTATACCTCTATCTGTATAAACATGGAAATATCTACACTTCTATCTCTGTAAACATGGAAATATCTACACTGCCATCTGTATAAACATGTAAATAGCTACACAGTCGTCTGTATAAACTTGGAAATATCTACAGCTCCAACTGTATAAACATGGAAATATCTACAACTCCTACAGCACAAACATGGAAATATCTACACAGCCATATGTATAAACATGGAAATATCTACACCGCTATCTGAATAAACATGGAAATATCTACACGGCTATCACTATAAACATCGAAATACCTACACCGCTATCACTATAAACATGGAAATACCTACACCGCTATCTCTTTAAACATGGAAATACCTACACTGTTATCTCTTTTAACATGGAAATATCTACACCGCCATCTATATAAACATGGAAATATTTAAACCGCCCTCTGTATACACAAGGAAATATCTACACAGACATCTGTTTAAACATGGAAATATCTTTACCGCTATCTCTATAAACATGGAAATATCTACAACGCTATCTCTATAAACATGGAAATATCTACACTGCCATCTCTATAAACATGAAAATACCTACACTGCCATCTCCATAAACATGGAACGGTCTACACCGCCATCTGCATAAACATGGAAATATCTCAACCGCCATATGTAGAAAGATGGAAATAACTACACTGCAAGTTGTATAAACATGGAAATATATACACTGCTATCTTTATAAACATGGAAACACCAACACCGCTATCTGTATAAACATGGAAATATGTACACCGCTATCTCTATAAACATGGAAATATCAACACCGCTATCTTTGTTAACATGGAAATATCTACGCCGCTATCTCCATAAACATGGAAATAACTACACCGCCATCTGTATAAACAGGGAAATACCTACAAGGCAAACTGTATAAACATGGAGATATCTACTCCGCTATCTGTATAAACATGGAAATATCTACACAGTCATCTGTATAAACATGGAAATATCTATAATGTCATCTGTATAAACATGGAGATGTCTACACACCATCTGTATAAACATGGAAATATTTACAGAGCCATCTGAATAAACATGGAAATATCCACACCGCTATTTTTATAAACGTGGAAATATCTACTCCGTTATCTCTATAAACATGGAAATAATTACACCGCCAACTGTAAAAACATGGAAATATCTACACAGTCATCTGTATAAACATGGAAATATCTACACCACTATCTGTATAAACATGGAAATATCCACACTGACATCTGTATACACATGGCAATATCTACACAGCCAACTGTATAAACTTGGAAATATCCACACTGCTATCTCCATATACATGAAAATATCTACACCGCCATATCTATAAACCTGAAAATATCTACACTGCCATCTGCATAAACATGGAACTATCTACACCGCCATCTGTATGAACACGGAAATATCTATACCGCCATCTCTATAAACATGGAAATATCTACACCATCATCTACATAAACAAGGAAATATCTACATCACTATCTGTATAAACAAGGAAATATCTCCACTGCTATCTGTATAAACATGGAAATACCTACACCGCTATATGTATAAATATGGAAATATCTACACCGCTATCCCTATGAACATGGAAATGTCTACAAGTCTATGTGTGTAAACTTGGAAATATCTACACCGCAATCTGTATAAACATGGAAATATCAAAACAGTCATCTGCATAAACATGGAAATATCTACACTGCTCTCTCCATACACATGGAAATACCTACAACGCTATCTCTATAAACATGGAAATATCTACACCGCCATCTCTATAAACATGGAAATATATACACCGCCATCTGTATAAACATGAAAATAACTACACCGACATCTCCATAAACATGGAATTATCTACACCACCATCTGTGTAAATATGGAAATGCCTACACCATTATCTGTATAAACATGGAAATATCTACACTGCCATCTACATAAACATGGAAATATCTACACCGCTATCTCTATAAACTTTGAAATAACTACACCGCTATCTGTCTAAACATGGAATTACATACACCACTATCCCTATAAACATGGAAATATCAACACCGCTATCTGTATATACATGGAAATAACTACACCGCTATCTGTATAAACATGGAAATATGTACACCGCTATCAGTATAAACATGGAAATACCAACACCGCTATCTGTGTAAAGATGGAAAAATCTACACCGCTATTTATGTAAACATGGAAATATCTACACTGCTATCTGTATAAACATGGAAATACCTACACCGCTATGTCTATAAACATCGAAATATCTACACTGCTATCCCTATAAACATGGAAATATCAACACCGCTATCTGTATAAACATGGAAATAACCACACCGCTATCTGTATAAACATGGAAATATCTACACCACTATCCGTGTAAACATGGAAATATCTACCCCGCTATCTGTAAGAACACAGAAATATCTACACTGCCATCTCCATAAACAGGGAAATAACTACACCGCCATCTCTATAAATATGGAAATATCTACACCGCCATCTCTATAAACATGGAAATATCTACAACGCCATCTGTATATACATGGAAATATCTACCCCGCCAGTTCTATAATCATGGAAATATCAACACAGCCATCTGTATAAACATGGAAATATCTACACAGTCGTCTGTATAAACACGGAAATATCTACACCACCATCTCTATAAACATGGAAATATCTACACTGCCATCCGTATAAACATGGAAGTACCTACACAGCCACCTGTATAAACATGCAAATATCTACATGTCTCTCTGTATAAACGTGGAATTACCTACACTGCTATCTGTATAAACATGGAAATATCTTCACCGCTATCCCCATAAGCCTGGAAATACCAACACCGCTATCTGTATAAACATGAAAATAACTACACTGCTATCTGTATAAACATGGAAATATCTACACTGCCATCTGTATAAACATGGAAATATCTACACTGCCATCTGTATAAAGATGGAATTATCTACACCACCATCTGTGTAAACATGCAAATATCTACACTGCTATCTGCATAAAGATGGAAATATCTGCACCATTATCTCTATAAAAATAGAAATATCTACACCGCCATCTGTATAAACATGGAAGTATCTACAATGCCATCTGTATAAAGATGGAATTACCTACACAGCCATCTATATAAACATGGAAATATCTACACCGCCATCTGTATAAAAATGGAAATACCTACACCGCTATCTGTGTAAACATGGAATCACCTACACCACTATCTGTATAAACATGGAAATACCTACACCGCCATCAGTATAAACATGGAAATATCTACATCACCATCTCTATAAACTTGGAAATATGTACACCGCCATCTGTATTAACATGGAAATATCAACACTGCCATCAGTATAAACACAGAAATATCTACACAGTCGTCTGTATAAACGGAAATATCTCTACCACCATCTGCATAAACATGGAAATATCTACACTGCCATCTGCATAAACATAGAAATTCTACATCGCTATCCATATAAACATGGAAATATCTACACCATGACCTGTATAAACTTGGAAATATCTTCACCGCAATCTGTATAAACATGGAGGTATCTACCCCGATATCTATGTAAACTTGGAAATACCTACACAGCTATCTGTGTAAAGCTGGAAATATCTACACCGGTTACTATGTAACCATGGAAATATCTACACCACTATCTGTGTAAACATGGAAATATCTACACCGCTATGTGAATAAAGACGGAAATATCTACACTGCTATCTGTATAAACTTGGAAATACCTACACAGATATCTCTTCAAACATGGAAATAGCTACACTGCTATCTGTATAAACATGGAAATATCCACACTGCTATCTGTATATACATGGAAATATCTACCCTGCCATCTGTAAAAATATGGAAATATCTACAAATTCACGTTATAAACATGGAAATATCTACACCTCAATCTGCATAAACATGGAAATATCTACACCGCTATCTCTATAAACATGGAAATACCTACACCTCAATCTGCATAAACATGGAAATATCTACACCGCTATCTCTATAAGCATCGAAATACCTACACCGCTATCTGCATAAACATGGAAATATCTACACCGCTATCTGTATAAACATGGAAATATCTACACAGCTATCTGTATAAACATGGAAATACCAACACCGCTATCTGTAGAAACATGGAAATTTCTACACCGGTATCTGTATAAATATGGAAATATTTACATCACTATCTCTTTAAACATGGAAATACCCACTCCTCCATTTCTATGAACATGGAAAGGTCTACACCGCTATATGTATAAACGTAGAAATAACTACACCGCTATCTGTAAAAATGTGGAAATACCTACATCGCTATGTCTATGAACATGGAAATATCTACACCGCTATCCCTATAAACATGGAAATATCAACACCGCTTACTGTATAAACATGGAAATAACTACACCGCTATCTGTATAAACATGGAAATATCTACACCACCATCTGTATAAACATGGAAATATCTACACCGCTATCTGTGTTAACATGGAAATATCTAATCCGCTGTCTGTTTAAAGATGGAAATATCTACACTGCCATCTCCATAAACATGGAAATATCTACACCGCCATCTGTATAAACATAGAAATAACTACACTGCCATCTCTATAAACGTGGAAATATCTACACCGCCATCTATATAAACATGGAAATATATACACCACCATCTGTATAAACATGGAAATATCTACACGGCTATTTGTATAAGTATGGAATTATCTACACCACCATTTGTATAAACATGCATATTACTACACCGCTATCTGTGTAAACATGGAAATAGCTGCACCGCTATCTGTATAAACATGGAAATATCTACCCCGCTATCTGTATGAACATTGAAATATCTATACCGCTATCTCTATAAACATGGAAATATCTCCACCGCTATCTGTATAAACATGGAAATATCTACACCGCTATCTGTATAAAGTAGGAAATATCTACACCGCTATCTGTATAAATATGAAAATATCTACACCGCTACCTGTATAAACATGGAAATATCTACACCGCTATCTGTACAAACATGCAAATATCTACAACTCTATCTGTGTAAACATGGAAATATCTACATCGCTATCTGTGAAACATGGAAATATCTACACCGCTATCTGTGTAAAGATGGAAATATCTACACCACAATCTGTGCTAAGATGGAAATATATACACCGCTATCAGAGTAAACATGGTAATATCTACACCGCTATCTGTATAAACATGGAAATATCTACACCGACATCTTCATAAAAAACGGAAATATCTACATCGCCATCTGTGTAAACATGGAAATATCTACACCGCTCTCTGTACAAACATGGAAATACCAACACCACTATCTGCATAAACTTGGAAATATCTACACCTGTATCTGTATAAACATGGAAATATCTACACCACTATCTCTAAAAACATGGAAATAACAACACCGCCATCTCTGTAAAGATGGAAGTATCCACACCGCTATCTGTATAAACATAGAAATATCTACAGCACCATTTCTATAAACATGGAAATATCTACACCGCCATCTGCATAAACATGGAAACATCTACACCGCCATCTGTATAAACATAGAAATATCTACACCGCCATCTATATAAACATAGAAATACCTACGCTGCCACCTGTAGAAACATGGAATTAACTACACCGCGATCTGCACAAAAAATTGAAGTATCTACACCTCTACCTATATAAACATGGAAATATCCACACCGCTATCTGTATAAATATGGAAATATCTACACGGATATCTCTATAAACATGGAAAAGTCTACACCGCTATCTGTATAAACATGGAAATATCTACATGGCTATCTCCATAAACATGGAAATATCTACACCGCCATCTGAAAACATGGAAATACCTTCACGGTCATCTGCATAAACATGGAAATATCTACACCATTATCTGTATAAACATGGAAATATCTGCAATGCCATCGGTATAAACTTGGAAATATCTACACCGCAATCTATATAAACCTGGAAATATATACACAGCCATCTCTAAAAACTTGGAAACATCTACACCGTTATCAGTATAAACATGGAAATAGCCACACCGCTATCTGTATAAACATGGAAATATCCACACCAACATCTGTAAAAACATGGAAATATCTACAGAGTCATCTGTATAAACATGGAAATATCTACAACTCCATCTTCATAAATATGGAAATATCTACAGCGCCATCTCTATAGACATGGAAATATCTACACAGCCATCTGTATAAACCTGGAAATATGTACAACGCTATCTCTATAAACATGGAAATACCTTCACCGCTATCTGTATAAACATGGAAATATCTACACTCTATGTGTATAAACATGGAAATATCTACACCGATATCTGTATAAAGTTGGAATTATCTACACTGCTATCTGTATAAACATGGAAATATCTACACCACTATCTGTATAAACATGGAAATATCTACACCACAATCTCTGTAAACATGGAAATATCTACACAGCTATCTGTGTAAACATGGAAATATATACACTACTATCTGTGTAAAAATGGAAATATATACACGGCAATCTGGGCAAATATGGAAATATCTACACTGCTATCTCTGTAAACATGGAAATATCTACACCGCTATCTGTATAAACGTGGAAATATCTACACTGCTATCTGTACAAACATGGATATATCAACACTGCCATTTCTATACAGATGGAAACACCTACACAGCTATCTGTATAAACATGGAAATATCTATACCACTAACTCTATAAAGATGGAAACACCTACGCCGCCATCTCTATAAAGATGGAATTATCTACACCACTTTCTCTATAAACATAGAATTATTTACAACGCCATCTCTATAATCATGGAAATAACTACAACGCAATCTGCATAAACATGGAAATATCTACACCGCCATCTGTATAAACATGGAAATATCTACACCGCCATCTGTATAAACATGGAAATATTTACACAGCCATCTCTATAAACATGGAAATATCTACACTGCTATTTGTATAAACATGGAAATAGCCACACCGATATCTGCATAAACATGGAAATATCTACACCGTCCTCTGTTAAAACATGGAAATTTTTACACAGTCATCTGTATAAACATAGAAATATCTACACCTCCATCTGTATAAACATGTAAATATCTACATTGCCATCTGTTTACATATGGAAATATCTACACCGCTATCTGCATAAACATGGAAATATCTGCACCGCCATCTGTGTAAACTTGGAAATATCTACACCACCATCTGTATAAACATGGAAATGTCTACACCGCTATCTGAATAAACATGGCAATATCTACACCGCCATCTGTATAAACATGGAAATATCTACAACGCTATCTGTATAAACATGGAAATATCTACACCATGATCGGTATAAACATGGAAATATCTACACCGCTATCTGTATAAAGATGGAAATATCTACACTGCGAGCTCTATGAACATGGAAATATCTACACAGCTCTCTGTATAAACATGGAAATATCTACACCGATATCTGTATAAACATGGAAATATCTCAACCGCTATCTGTATAAACATGGAAATATCTCCACCGCTATCTGTATAAACATGCAAATATCTATAGCGCCATCTGTTTAAACAAGGAAATATCTACATTGCTATCTGTATAAACATGGAAATATCTACACCACTGTCTGTATAAACATGGAAATATCTACACCGCTATCTGTGTAAAGATGGAAATATCTACACCGCAATCTGCGCAAAGATGGAAATATCTACACCTCTAACTGTGTAAATATGGAAATATCTGAAAAGCAATCTGAACAAAGATGGAAATATCTACACCACTATCTGTATAAACATGGAAATATCTGCACTGCTATCGGTATAAACATGGAAATATCTACATCGCTCTCTGTATAAACATACAAATATCTCCACCGCTTTCTCTATAAACATGGAAATAACTACACCGCCATCTGTAAAAACATGGAAATATCTACACAGTCAGCAGTATAAACTTGGTAATATCTAAAACTCCATCTGTATAAACATGGAAATATCTACACTGCCATCTGTATACACATGGAAATAACTACACAGCCATCTGTATAAACATGGAAATATCTACACGGCAATCTCTATAAACATGGAAATACCTACACAGCTATCTGTATATACATGGAAATACCTACACCGCCATCTGTATAACCATGGAAATATCTACATGGCAATCTCTACAAACATGGAAATACCTACACGGCTAACTGTATAAACATGGGAATATCTACGCCGCTATCTGTATAAACATGGAAATATCTACACCGCTATCCATATAATATGGAAATATCTACACCGCGATCTGTATGAACATGGAAATATCTACACCGCCATCTCTATAAACATGGAAATATCTATACAGCCATCTGTGTAAACATAGAAATATCTACACCGCCATCTGTATGAACATGGAAATACCTACAGCGCCATCTGTATAAAGATGGAAATATCTACACCGCCATCTCTATAAACATGGAAATATCTACACCACCATCTGTATGAACAGGGAAATATCTATACAGTCGCCTGTATAAACATGGAATTATCTACACCTCAATCTGTATAAACATGGAAATATCTACCAGGCCATCTGTGTAAACTTGGACATGTATTCACAGTCATCTGTATACACATGAAAATATCTTCACCGCTATCAGTATAAACATGGAAATACCTACAATGCTATCTGTATAAACATGGAAAAATCTACACCGCTATCCCTATTAACATGGAAATAACAACTCCGCTGTCTGTATAAACATGGAAATAACTACACTGCTATCTGTATAAACCTGGAAATATCTACAACGCTACCTATATAAACATGGAATTATCTACACCGCTATCTGTATAAACATGGAAATATCTACACCGCTATCTCTATAAACATGAAAATACTTACACCGCTTTCTGTATAACATGGAAATATTTTCACCGCTATCTCTATAAACATACAGATAACTACACCGCTGTCTGCATAAACTTGGAAATATCTACAGCGCCATCTGTATATACATGGAAATATCTACACTGCTGTCTCTATAAACGTGGAAATATCTACACTGCTATCTGTATAAACATGGAAATATCTACACCGTTGTCTCTGTAAACATGAAAATATCCAAACGACTATGTGTGTAAACTTGGAAATATCTACACCGCTATCTCTACAAACGTGGAAATATCTACACCGCTATCAATATAAACGTGGAAATATCAACACCGCTGTCTTCATAAACATTGAAATATCTACACCGCTGTCTCTATTATCGTGGAAATATCTACACCGCTATCTGTATAAACGTGGAAATATCTACACCACTATCTGTATAAATGTGGAAATATCTACACTGCAGTCTGTATAAACATGAAAATATCTACACCGCTATCTCTATAAACGTGGAAATATCTACACCGCTATCAGTATAAACCTGGAAATATCTACACCACTTTCTGTGTAAACATGTAAATATCTACAATGCTATCTCTGTAAATGTGTAAACATTTAAACAGTTTTCTGTATAAACATGGCAATATTTACACCGCTATCTCTATAAACATGGAAATATTGACAACGCTATCTGTATAAACATGGAAATAGTTACACCGCTATCGCTTTAAAGATGGAAATATCTACACCGCCATCTGCACAAACATGGAAATATCTACAGTGCCATCTGCATAAACATGGAAATATCCACACTGCCATCTGTATAAACATAGAATTATCTACACTGCCATCTTTAGAAAGACGGAAATTTTCTACATCCCGATATGTATAAACATGGAAATATCTACACCGCTACCTGTATACACATGGAAATATGTACACGGCTATCTGTATAAACATGGAAATATCTACACCACGATCTGTATAAATATGGAAATATCTATACCGCTAACTCTATAAACATGGAAATTTCTACACAACTATCTGTATAAACATGGAAATACCTACACGGCTATTACTACAAACATGGAAATATCTAAATCGCCTTCTGTATAAACATGGATATATCTACAGAGTCATCTGTATAAACATGGAAATATCTCCACCATCATCTGTATAAACTTGGAAATCTCTACACCGCTATCGGCGTAAAGTTGGAAATATCTACACCGCAATCTGTGCAAAGATGGAAATATCTACACCACTATCTGTGTAAAGATGGAAATATCTACACCACAATCTGTGCAAAGATGGAAATATCTACACAACTATCTGTGTAATGATGGAAATATCTACACCACAATCGGTGCAAAGATGGAAATATGTACACCGCTGTCTCTATAAACATGGAAATATCTACCCTGCAATCTCTATAAACGTGGAAATATCTAAACCGCCATCTGTATAAACATGGAAATAACTACACAGTCATCTGTATAAACATGGAAGTATCTACACCACCATCTGTATAAACATGGAAATATCTACACCGCCATCTGTATAAACATGGAAATATCTCCACCGCTATCTGTATAAACATGGAAATATCTGCACCGCCATCTCTATAAACATGGAAATATCTACACTGCCATCTGCATAAATATGGAATTATCTACACCGCCATATGTAGACATGGAAATATCTACACTGCCATCTGTATAAGTATAGAAATATCTGCGCTGCCATCTGTAGAAAGATGGAAATATCTGCACCGCGGTCTGTATAAACATGGAAATATCTACACCTACATCTGTATAAACACGGAAATACCTACACCACTATCTGTATAAATATGGAAATATCAACACCGCTGTCTCTATAAACATGGAATTGTCTACACCGCTATCTGTATAAACATGGAAATATCTACATGGCTATCTCTATAAACATGGAAATATCTACACCCCCATCTGTATAAACATTGAAACAACTACACAGTCATCTCTATAAACATGGAAATATCTACAGCACTATCGGTATAAACATGGAAATAACTGCACGGCCATCTGTATAAACATGGAAATATCTACACAGTTATCTCTATAAACTTGGAAATATCTACACCGCTATCTGTATAAACATAGAAATATCTACCCCGCTATCTGTATGAACACTGAAATAACTACACCGCTATCTGTATGAACACTGAAATATCTACAACGCTACCTCTATAAACATGGAAATATCTCCACCGCTATCTGTATAAACATGGAAATATCTACACCGCTCTCTGTATAAAGTAGGAAATATCTACACCGCTATCTGTATAAACATGAAAATATCTACACCGCTATCTGTATAAACATGGAAATATCTACACCGCTATCTGTATAAACATGAAAATATGTACAACACTATCTGTGTTAACATGGAAATATCTACACCGCTATCTGTATAAACATGCAAATATCTATATCGCAATCTGTATAAACAAGGAAATATCTACACTGCTATCTGTGTAAACATGGAAATATCTACACCGCTGTCTGTATAAACATGGAAATATCGACAACTGTATCTGTGTAAACATGGAAATATCTATACAGCTATCTGTGTAAATGTGGAAATATGTACACGGTTATCTGTGAAAAAATGGAAATATACACACCGCCATCAGTGCAGTTATGGAAATATCTACACCGCCATCTATAAACATGGAAATATCTACAACGCTATCTGTATAAACATGGAAATATCTACTCCGCTATCTCCATAAACATGGAAATGTCTTCACCGCTATTTGTATAAACATGGAAATCTCTACACGGCAATCTCTAGAAACATGGAAATATCTACACCGCCATCGGTATAAACATGGAAATATCTACACCAATATCTGTATAAACGTGGAAATATCTACACCGCTACCTGTATAAACATGGAAATATCTACACCGCTAACTGTATAAACATGGAAATATCTACACCGCTATCTCTATAAACATGGAAATACTTACACCGCTTTCTGTATAAACATGGAAATATTTACAACGCTATCTCTATAAACATAGAAATACCTACACCACTGTCTGTATAAACTTGGAAATATCAACAGCGCCATCTCTATAAACATGGAAATATCTACACCGCTGTCTCTATAAACAAGAAAATATCTACACTGCTATCTGTATAAACATGGAAATATCTACACCGCTGTCTCTAAAAACATGGAAATATCTATGCAGCTGTCTCTATAAACATGCAAATATCTACACCTCTGTCTCCATAAACTTGGAAATATCTACAGGGCCATCTCTATAAACGTGGAAATATCTGCACCGCTGTCTCTATAAACATGGAAATATCTACACCGTTATCTCTATAAACGTGGAAATATCTACACCGGTGTCTCTGTAAACATGGAAATATCCAAACGGCTATCTGTATAAACTTGGAAATATCTACACCGCTATCTCTACAAACGTGGAAATATCTACACCGCTATCAATATAAACGTGGAAATATCTACACCGCTGTCTTTATAAACATTGAAATATCTACACCGCTATCTCTATAAACGTGGAAATATCTACACCGCTATCTGTATAAACGTGGAAATATCTACAACGCTATCTGGATAAACGCGGAAATATCTACACTGCTGTCTGTATAAACATGAAAGTATCTACACCGCTATCTCTATAAACGTGGAAATATCTACACCGCTATCAGTATAAACGTGTAAATATCTAGACCACTTTCTGTGTAAACATGTAAATATCTACAATGCTATCTCTGTAAATGTGTAAACATTTAAACCGTTTTCTGTATAAACATGGCAATATTTACACCGCTATCTCTATAAACATGGAAATATTTACAACGCTATCTGTATAAACATGGAAATAGTTACACCGCTATCGCTTTAAACATGGAAATATCCACACCGCCATCTGCATAAACATTGAAATATCTACAGTGCCATCTGCATAAACATGGAAATATGTACACTGCCATCTGTATACACATGGAAATATCTACACAACCATCTGTATAAAAATGGAAATATCTACACCGCTATCTCTATACACATGGAAAGACCTACACCGCTATCTCTATAAACATGGAAATATCTACACCGCCATCTCAGTAAACATGGAAATATCTACACCGCCGTCTGTATAAACATGGAAATATCCACACCGTCATCTGTATAAACATAGAATTATCTACACTGCCATCTTTAGAAAGACGGAAATTTTCTACATCCCGATCTGTATAAACATGGAAATATCTACACCGCTACCTGTATACACATGGAAATATGTACAGGGCTATCTGTATAAACATGGAAATATCTACACCAAGATCTGTATAAATATGGAAATATCTATACCGCTAACTCTATAAACATCGAAATTTCTACACAACAATCTGTATAAACATGGAAATATCTACTCCGCTATCTCCATAAACATGGAAATGTCTTCACCGCTATTTGTATAAACATGGAAATCTCTACACGGCAATCTCTAGAAACATGGAAATATCTACACCGCCATCGGTATAAACATGGAAATATCTACACCAATATCTGTATAAACGTGGAAATATCTACACCGCTACCTGTATAAACATGGAAATATCTACACCGCTAACTGTATAAACATGGAAATATCTACACCGCTATCTCTATAAACATGGAAATACTTACACCGCTTTCTGTATAAACATGGAAATATTTACAACGCTATCTCTATAAACATAGAAATACCTACACCACTGTCTGTATAAACTTGGAAATATCAACAGCGCCATCTCTATAAACATGGAAATATCTACACCGCTGTCTCTATAAACAAGAAAATATCTACACTGCTATCTGTATAAACATGGAAATATCTACACCGCTGTCTCTAAAAACATGGAAATATCTATGCAGCTGTCTCTATAAACATGCAAATATCTACACCTCTGTCTCCATAAACTTGGAAATATCTACAGGGCCATCTCTATAAACGTGGAAATATCTGCACCGCTGTCTCTATAAACATGGAAATATCTACACCGCTATCTCTATAAACGTGGAAATATCTACACCGGTGTCTCTGTAAACATGGAAATATCCAAACGGCTATCTGTATAAACTTGGAAATATCTACACCGCTATCTCTACAAACGTGGAAATATCTACACCGCTATCAATATAAACGTGGAAATATCTACACCGCTGTCTTTATAAACATTGAAATATCTACACCGCTATCTCTATAAACGTGGAAATATCTACACCGCTATCTGTATAAACGTGGAAATATCTACAACGCTATCTGGATAAACGCGGAAATATCTACACTGCTGTCTGTATAAACATGAAAGTATCTACACCGCTATCTCTATAAACGTGGAAATATCTACACCGCTATCAGTATAAACGTGTAAATATCTAGACCACTTTCTGTGTAAACATGTAAATATCTACAATGCTATCTCTGTAAATGTGTAAACATTTAAACCGTTTTCTGTATAAACATGGCAATATTTACACCGCTATCTCTATAAACATGGAAATATTTACAACGCTATCTGTATAAACATGGAAATAGTTACACCGCTATCGCTTTAAACATGGAAATATCCACACCGCCATCTGCATAAACATTGAAATATCTACAGTGCCATCTGCATAAACATGGAAATATGTACACTGCCATCTGTATACACATGGAAATATCTACACAACCATCTGTATAAAAATGGAAATATCTACACCGCTATCTCTATACACATGGAAAGACCTACACCGCTATCTCTATAAACATGGAAATATCTACACCGCCATCTCAGTAAACATGGAAATATCTACACCGCCGTCTGTATAAACATGGAAATATCCACACCGTCATCTGTATAAACATAGAATTATCTACACTGCCATCTTTAGAAAGACGGAAATTTTCTACATCCCGATCTGTATAAACATGGAAATATCTACACCGCTACCTGTATACACATGGAAATATGTACAGGGCTATCTGTATAAACATGGAAATATCTACACCAAGATCTGTATAAATATGGAAATATCTATACCGCTAACTCTATAAACATCGAAATTTCTACACAACAATCTGTATAAACATGGAAATACCTACACGGCTATTTCTATAAACATGGAAATATCTAAACCGCCATCTGTATAAACATGGAAATATCTACAGAGTCATTTGTATAAACATGGAAATATCTCCACCATCATCTGTATAAACTTGGAAATATCTACACCGCTATCGGCGTAAAGTTGGAAATATCTACACCGCAATCTGTGCAAAGATGGAAATATCTACACCACTATCTGTGTAAAGATGGAAATATCTACACCACAATCTGTGCAAAGATGGAAATATCTACACCACTATCTGTGTAATGATGGAAATAACTACACCACAATCTGTGCAAAGATGGAAATATGCACACCGCTATCTCTATAAACATGGAAATATCTACCCTGCAATCTCTATAAACGTGGAAATATCTAAACCGCCATCTGTATAAACATGGAAATAACTAAACAGTCATCTGTATAAACACGGAAATATCTACACCACCATCTGTATAAACATGGAAATATCTACACCGCCATCTGTATAAACATGGAAATATCTCCACCGCTATCTGTAAAAACATGGAAATATCTGCACCGCCATCTCTATAAACATGGAAATATCTACACCGCCGTCTGCATAAATATGGAAATATCTACACTGCCATATGTATAAACATGGAAATATCTACACTGCCATCGGTATAAGCATAGAAATATCTACACTGCCATCTGTAGAAAGATGGAAATATCAGCTCCGCGGTCTGTATAAACATGGAAATATCTACACCTACACCTGTATGAACACGGAAATATCTACACCACTATCTGTATAAATATGGAAATATCAACACCACTGTCTCTATAAACATGGAAATGTCTACACCGCTATCTGTATAAACATGGAAATATCTACATGGCTATCTCTATAAACATGGAAATATCTACACCCCCATCTGTATAAACATTGAAACACCTACACAGTCATCTCTATAAACATGGAAATATCTACAGCACTATCGGTATAAACATGGAAATAACTGCACGGCCATCTGTATAAACATGGAAATATCTACAAAGCCATCTCTATAAACTTGGAAATATCTACACCGCTATCTGTATAAACATGGAAATATCTCCACCGCTATCTGTATAAACATGAAAATATTTACACCGCTATCTGTATAAACATGGAAATATCTACACCGCTATCTGTATAAACATGCAAATATCTACAACACTATCTGTGTAAACATGGAAATATCTACATCGCTATCTGTGAAACATGGAAATATCTACACCGCTATCTGTGTAAAGATGGAAATATCTACACCGCAATCTGTGCAGTGATGGAAATATCTACACCTCTGTCTGTGTAAAGATGGAAATATCTACACCACAATCTGTGCTAAGATGGAAATATATACACCGCTATCAGAGTAAACATGGTAATATCTACACCGCTATCTGTATAAACATGGAAATATCTACACCGCCATCTTCATAAAAACGGAAATACCTACACCGCCATCTGTGTAAACATGGAAATATCTACAAAGCTCTCTGTACAAACATGGAAATACCAACACCACTATCTGTATAAACTTGGAAATATCTACACCTGTATCTGTATAAACATGGAAATATCTACACCACTATCTCTAAAAACATGGAAATAACTACACCGCCATCTCTGTAAAGATGGAAGTATCTACACCGCTATCTCTATAGACATAGAAATATCTACAGCGCCAATTCTATAAACATGGAAATATCTACAACGCCATCTGCATAAACATGGAAACATCTACACAGCCATCTGTATAAACATTGAAATATCTACACTGCCATCTGTATAAACATGGAAATATCTACACTGCCATCTGTAGAAACATGGAATTAACTACACCGCGATCTGCATAAAGATTGAAGTATCTACACCTCTACCTGTATAAACATGGAAATATCCACACCGCTATCTGTATAAATATGGAAATATCTACACGGTTATCTCTATAAACATGGAAATGTCTACACCGCTATCTGTATAAACGTGGAAATATCTACATGGCTATCTCAATAAACATGGAAATATCTACACCGCCATCTGTATAAACATGGAAATACCTTCACGGTCATCTGCATAAACATGGAAATATCTACACCATTATCTGTATAAACATGGAAATATCTGCAATGCCATCGGTATAAACATGGAAATATCTACACCGCCATCTATATAAACCTGGAAATATCTACACAGCCATCTTTATAAACATGGAAATATCTACACCGCTATCTGTATAAACATGGAAATAGCCACACCGCTATCTGTATAAACATGGAAATATCCACACCAACATCTGTAAAAACATGGAAACATCTACAGAGTCATCTGTATAAACAGGGAAATAGCTGCACCTCCATCTTCATAAATATGGAAATAACTACAGCGCCATCTCTATAGACATGGAAATATCTACACAGCCATCTGTAGAAAGCTGCAAATATGTACACCGCTTTCTCTATAAACATGGAAATAACTTCACCGCTATCTGTATAAACATTGAAATATCTACACCACTATGTGTATAAACATGGAAAATCTACACCGATATCTGTATAAAGTTGGAATTATCTACACTGCTATCTGTATAAACATGGAAAATCTACACCGCTATCTGTATAAACATGGAAATATCTACAACACAATCTCTGTAAACATGGAAATATCTACACAGCTATCTGTGTAATCATGGAAATATGTACACCACTATCTGTGTAAAAATTGAAATATCTACACGGCAATCTGTGCAAATATGGAAATATCTACACTGCTATCTCTGTAAACATGGAAATATCTACACCGCTATCTGTATAAACATGGAAATATCTACACCGCTCTCTGTACAAACATGGATATATCAACACTGCCATTTCTATACAAATGGAAACACCTACACAGCTATCTGTATAAACATGGAAATATCTATACCACTATCTCTATAAAGATGTAAACACCTACACCGCCATCTCTATAAACAAGGAATTATCTACACCACTTTCTCTATAAACATAGAATTATTTACAACGCCATCTCCATAATCATGGAAATAACTACAACGCAATCTGCATAAACATGGAAATATCTACCCCGCCATCTGTATGAACAGGGATATATCTATACAGTCGCCTGTATAAACATGGAAATATCTACACCTCAATCTGTATAAACATGGAAATATCTACCCGGCCATCTGTATAAACATGGATATATCTTCACAGTCATCTGTATACACATGAAAATATCTTCACCGCTATCAGTATAAACATGGAAATGCCTACAACGCTATCTGTATAAACATGGAAAAATCTACACCGCTATCCCTATTAACATGGAAGTATCAACTCCGCTGACTGTATAAACATGGAAATAACTTCACCGCTATCTGTATAAACATTGAAATATCTACACCACTATGTGTATAAACATGGAAATATCTACACCGCTATCTGTATAAAGTTGGAATTATCTACACTGCTATCTGTATAAACATGGAAAATCTACACCGCTATCTGTATAAACATGGAAATATCTACAACACAATCTCTGTAAACATGGAAATATCTACACAGCTATCTGTGTAATCATGGAAATATGTACACCACTATCTGTGTAAAAATGGAAATATCTACACGGCAATCTGTGCAAATATGGAAATATCTACACTGCTATCTCTGTAAACATGGAAATATCTACACCGCTATCTGTATAAACATGGAAATATCTACACCGCTCTCTGTACAAACATGGATATATCAACACTGCCATTTCTATACAAATGGAAACACCTACACAGCTATCTGTATAAACATGGAAATATCTATTCCACTATCTCTATAAAGATGTAAACACCTACACCGCCATCTCTATAAACAAGGAATTATCTACACCACTTTCTCTATAAACATAGAATTATTTACAACGCCATCTCCATAATCATGGAAATAACTACAACGCAATCTGCATAAACATGGAAATATCTACCCCGCCATCTGTATGAACAGGGATATATCTATACAGTCGCCTGTATAAACATGGAAATATCTACACCTCAATCTGTATAAACATGGAAATATCTACCCGGCCATCTGTATAAACATGGATATATCTTCACAGTCATCTGTATACACATGAAAATATCTTCACCGCTATCAGTATAAACATGGAAATGCCTACAACGCTATCTGTATAAACATGGAAAAATCTACACCGCTATCCCTATTAACATGGAAATATCAACTCCGCTGACTGTATAAACTTGGAAATAACAACACCGCTATCTGTATAAACATGGAAATATCTACAACGCTACCTATATAAACATGGAAATATCTACACCGCTATATGTATAAACATGGTAATATCTACACCGCAATCTCTATAAACATGGAAATAGTTACACCGCTTTCTGTATAAACATGGAAATATTTACACCGCTATCTCTATAAACATAGAAATACCTATACCGCTGTCTGTATAAACTTGGAAATATGTACAGCGCCATCTGTATAAACATGGAAATATCTACACCGAAATCTGTATAAACATGGAAATATCTGCACCGCTGTCTGCTTAAACATGGAAATTTCTACACCGCTATCGGTATAAGCATGGAAATATCTACACTGCTATCTGTATAAACATGGAAATATCTACACTGCTGTCCGTATAAACATGGAAATATCTACACCGCTATCTTTTTAAACATGGAAATATCTACACCGCTGTCTGTATAAACATGGAAATATCGACAACTGTATCTGTGTAAACATGGAAATATCTATACAGCTATCTGTGTAAATATGGAAATATGTACACGGTTATCTGTGAAAAAATGGAAATATACACACCGCCATCAGTGCAGTTATGGAAATATCCACACCGCCATCTATAAACATGGAAATATTTACAACGCTATCTCTATAAACATGGAAATATCTACACCGCTATCTCTATAAACATGGAAATGTCTTCACCGCTATCTGTATAAACATGGAAGTCTCTACACGGCTATCTCTAGAAATATGGAAATATCTACACCGCCATCGGTATAAACATGGAAATATCTACACCAAAATCTGTATAAACGTGGAAATATCTACACCGCTACCTGTATAAACATGGAAATATCTACACCGCTAACTGTATAAACATGGAAATATCTACACCGCTATCTCTATAAACATGGAAATACTTACACCGCTTTCTGTATAAACATGGAAATATTTACAACGCTATCTCTATAAACATAGAAATACCTACACCTCTGTCTGTATAAACTTGGAAATATCTACAGTGCCATCTCTATAAACATGGAAATATCTACACCGCTGTCTCTATAAACAAGAAAATATCTACACTGCTATCTGTATAAACATGGAAATATCTACACCGCTGTCTCTAAAAACATGGAAATATCTATGCAGCTCTCTCTATAAACATGCAAATATCTACACCTCTGTCTCCATAAACTTGGAAATATCTACAGGGCCATCTCTATAAACGTGGAAATATCTGCACCGCTGTCTCTATAAACATGGAAATATCTACACCGCTATCTCTATAAACGTGGAAATATCTACACCGGTGTCTCTGTAAACATGGAAATATCCAAACGGCTATCTCTATAAACTTGGAAATATCTACACCGCTATCTCTACAAACGTGGAAATATCTACACCGCTATCAATATAAACGTGGAAATATCTACACCGCTGTCTTTATAAACATTGAAATATCTACACCGCTATCTCTATAAACGTGGAAATATCTACACCGCTATCTGTATAAACGTGGAAATACCTACAACGCTATCTGGATAAACGCGGAAATATCTACACTGCTGTCTGTATAAACATGAAAGTATCTACACCGCTATCTCTATAAACGTGGAAATATCTACACCGCTATCAGTATAAACGTGTAAATATCTAGACCACTTTCTGTGTAAACATGTAAATATCTACAATGCTATCTCTGTAAATGTGTAAACATTTAAACCGTTTTCTGTATAAACATGGCAATATTTACACCGCTATCTCTATAAACATGGAAATATTTACAACGCTATCTGTATAAACCCGGAAATAGCCACACCGCTATCTTTATAAACATGGAAATATCTACACCGCCATCTATGAAAACATGGAAATATCAACTCAGTCATCTGTATAAACATGGAAATATCTACACCGCTATCTGTATAAACATAGAAATACCTACACCGCTATCTCTATAAAGTTGGAAATATCCACACCGCTATCAGAATAAACATGGACATATCTACCCTGCCATCTGTATAAACATGGAAATAGCCACACCGCAATCTGTATCAATATGGAAGCGTCTACATCGCCATCTGAATAAACATGGAAATATTTACACAGGTATCTGTATAAATATGGAAATATCTACAGCGCTATCTCTATAAACATGGAAATATCTACACAGCTATCTGTATAATCATGAAAATACCTACAACGTCAACTGTATAAACATGGAAATATCTAAACCGCAATCTGTATAAACATGGAAATATCTACACCGATATCTCCATAAACATGGAAATATCTACAACGATAACTCTATAAACATGGAAATATCTACACGGCCATCTGTATATACTTGGAAACACCTACACAGTCATCTGTAGAAACATAAAAATATCTACACCACTATCTGTATAAACATGGAAATATCTACACTGCCATCAGAATAAACATGGAAATATCTATACAGCCATCTCTATAAACATTGAAATATCTACATCGCTATCTGTATAAACATGGAAATAGAAACACCGCTACCTGTATAAACATGGAAATATCTACATCGCTATCTGTATAAACATGGAAATCTCTACAAAGCTACCTGTATAAACATGGAAATATCTACATCGCCATCTATATGAACTTGGAAACAAATACACCGCCATCTGTAAAAACATGGAAATATCTCCACCGCTATCTCAATAAACATGGAAATATCTCCACCGCTATCTGTATAAACATGGAAATATCTACACCGCCATGTGTATAAACATAGAAATATCTACACCGCCATCTGTATGAACTTGGAAATACCTACACCGCCATCTGTATAAACATGGTAATATCTAGACCGCGATCTGTATAAACATGGAAATATCTCCACGCTATCTGTATAAACATGGAAATAGACTCACCGCTATCTGTATAAACATGGAAATATCTACACGGCTATCTGTATAAATATTGAAATATCTACACCGCTTTCTATATTTACATGGAAATACCTACACCGCCATCTCTATAAACATGGAAATATCTACACCTCTATCTGTATAAACATGGAAATATCTACACTGGCATCTGTATAAACATGGAAATATCTACACAGCCATCTCTATAAACCTGCAAATATCTACATCGCTATCTGTATAAACATGGAAATAGCCACACCGCTATCTGTATAAACATAGAAATATCTACACCGCCATCTGTAAAAACATGGAAATATCTACATAGTCATCTGTATAAACATGGAAGTATCTACACCTCCAACTCTATAAACATGGAAATATCTGCATTACCATCTGTTTACACATGGAAATATCTAAACAGACAACTGTATAAACCTAGAAATATCTACACCGCTGTCTCTATGACCACACTAATACCTACACCGCTATCTGTATAAACATGGAAATATCTGCACCGCTATCTGTATATACATGGAAATATCTACACCGCCATCTATATGAACTTGGAAATATATACTCCGCCATCTGTATAAACATGGAAATATCTCTACTGCTATCTGTATAAACATGGAAATATCTCCACCACTATCTGTATAAACATGGAAATACCTACAACGCTATCTGTATAAACATGGAAATATCTACACCGCTATCTCTATAAACTTGGAAATATCTACATCGCTATTTGTATAAACATGGAAATATCTACGTCGCCATATGTAAAAAAATGGAAATATCTACACAGTCATCTGTATAAACATGGAAATATCTACACCTCCATCTGTATAAACATGGAAATATCTACACTGGCATCTGTATGCACATGGAAATATCTACACAGCCATTGGTATAAACATAGAAATATCTACACAACTATCTCTATAAACATGGAAATACCTACACCGCTATTAGTATAAACATGGAAATATCTACACCGCTATCTCTATAAATATGGAAGTATCTACACCGCCATCTGTATGAATTTGGAAATATCTACACAGCCATCTATATAAACATGGAAATACATCCACCGCTATCTGTATAAACATGTTAATATCTCCACCGGTATCTGTATAAACATGGAAATATCTACATCGGTATCTGTATAAACCTGGAAATACCTGCACTTCTATCTGTATAAACATGGAAATATCTGCAGCGCTATCTCTATAAACAAGCAATATCTACATCGCTGTCTGTAATAGCATGGAAATATCTACACTGCCATCTGTATAAACATGGAAATAGCCACACCGCTATCTCTATATACATGGAAATATCTACACCGCCATCGGAATAAACATGGAAATATCTACAAGGCTATCTGTAAATATGGAAATATCTACACTGCTATCTCTATAAACATGGAAATATCTACTACGCTGTCTCTATAAACAGGGAAATATCTACACCGCCATCTGTATAAACATGGAAATATATACAGAGTCATCTCTAAAAACATGGAAATAACTACACCACTATCTGTATAAACATGGAAATATCTACACGGCTATCTGTATAAACACGGAAATATCTACACCGCTATCTGTATAAATATGGAAATACATACACCGCTATCTGTATAAACTTGGAAATATCTACACTGCTATCTGTATAAATATGGAAATATCTACACTGCTATCTCTATAAACATGGAAATGTGTACACCGCTATCTGAAGAAACATGGAAATATCTACATGGCTATCTCTATAAACATGGAAATATCTACACTGCCGTCTGTATATACATGGAAATACCTACACAGTCATCTGTATAAACATGGAAATATCCACACCACTATCTGTGTAAACATGGAAATACCTACACTGCCATCTGAAAAAACATGGAAATATCTATACAGCCATCTCTATAAACATGGAAATATCTACATCGCTATGTGTGTAAACATGGAAATAGCCACACCGCTATTTGTATAAACATGGAAATATCTACACTGCCATCTGTCAAAACATGGAAATATCTACACCGCTATCTCTCTAAACATGGAAATATCTACACTGCCATCTCTATAACCATGGAAATATATCCACCAACATCTGTATAGACATGGAAATAACGGCACCGCAATCTGTATAAACATGGAAATACCTACACCGCTATCTGTATAATCATGGAAATACCTACACCGCTATCGGTATAAATATGGAAATACCTTCACCGCAATCTCCATAAACATGGGAATGTCTACAACACTATCTGTATAAACATGGAAATATCTACATGGCTATCTCTATAAACATGGAAATATCTACACAGCCATCTCTATAATCATGGAAATTTCTACACTGCCATCTGTATAAACATGGAAATATCTACACAGCCATGTCTATAAACATGGAAATATCTACATCGATGTCTGTATAAACATGGAAATAGCCACACCGCTATTTGTTTAAACATGGAAATATCTACACCGCCATCTGTAAATACATGGAAATATCTACACAGTCATCTGTATAAACATGGAAGTATCTACACTGCCATCTGTATACACATGGAAATAATTACGCAGCCATCTCTATAAACCTATAAATATCTACACCGCTTTCTCTATAAACATGGAACTACCTGCACCGTTGTCTGTATAAACATGGAAATATCTACACCGCCATCTGTATAAACATGGAAATATCAACAATGCTATCTGTATAAACTTGGAAACATCTACACCGCCATCTCTATAAACTTGGAAATATATCCACCGCTATCTGTTTAAACATGGAAATATCTCCACCGCTATCTGTATAAACATGGAAATAACTCCACCGCTATCTGTATAAACATGGAAATATCTACACCGCTATCTCTATAAACATGGAAATGTCTACACCGCAATCTGTATAAACATGGACATATCTACATGGGTATCTCTATAAACATGAAAATATCTGCACCGCCATCTGTATAAACATGGAAATAACTAGAAAGTCATCTGTATAAACATGGAAATATCTACACCACTATCGGTATAAACATGGAAATACCTGCACTGCCATCTGTATAAACATGGAAATATCTACACAGCCATCTCTATAAACATGGAAATATATACATCGCTATCTGTATAAACATGGAAATAGCCACACCACTATCGGTATACACATGGAAATATCTACACCGCCATCTGTAAAATCATGGAAATATCTACACAGTAATCTGAATAAACATCGAATTATCTACACCTCCATGTGTATAAACATGGAAATATCTAAACTGCCATCTCTATACACATGAAAATATCTACGCAGCCATCTGTATAAACCTGGAAATATTTACAACGCTATCTCTATGAACATGGAAATACCTACACCGCTATCTGTATAAACATGGAAATATCTACAGCGCTATCTGTATAAACATTGAAATATCTACAACGCTATCTGTATAAACTTGGAAATATCTACTCCGCCATCTCTATAAACATGGAAATATATCCACTGCTATCTGTACAAACATGGAAATATCTCCACCGCTGTCTGTATAAACATGGAAATAACTACACCACTATCTGTATAAACTTGCAAATATCTACACTGACATCTCTATAAACATGGAAATATATCCATCGCTTCCAGTATAAACATGGAAATATCTCCACCGCTATCTGTATAAACATGGAAATATCTACACCACTATTTGTATAAATATGGAAATATCTACACCGCTATCTGTATAAACTTGGAAATATCTACACCGCTATCTGTACACATATGGAAATATCAACATCGCCATCTCTATAAACATGGAAATGTCTACACCGCTATCTGTATAAACATGGAAATATCTACATGGCTATCTCTATATACATGGAAATATCTACACCGCCATCTGTACAAAAATGGAATTACCTCCACAGTCGTCTGTATAAACATGGAAATATCTACACCACTATCTGTATAAACATGGAAATATCTACACTGCCATCTGTATAAACATGGAAATATCTACAGAGACATCTCTATAAACCTGGAAATATCTACATCGCTATCTGTATAAACATGGAAATAACCACACCGCTATCTGTATAAACATGGAAATATCTACACCGCCATCTGAAAAAACATGGAAACACATTCAACGTCATGTGTATAAACATGGAAATATCTACACCTCCGTATATATAAACATGGAATTATCTACACTGCCATCTGTATAAACATGGAAATATCTACACAGCCATCTCTATAAACCAGGAAATACCTACATCGCTATTTGTATAAACATGGAAATAGCCACACCGATATCTCTATAAACATGGAAATATCTACACAGCCATGTGTATAAACTTAGAAGTATCTACACAGCTATCTGTTTAAACATGGAAATATCTACAACCCTATCTGTATAAACTTGGAAATATATACGCCGCCATCTGTATGAACTTGTAAATCTCTACAACGCCATCTGTATAAACATGGAAATATCTCCACCGCTATTTGTATAAACATGGAAATATCTCCACCGCTATCTGTTTAAACATGGAAATATCTACACCGCTATCTGTATAAAAATGGAAATAACTTCACAGGTGTCTGTATAAACATGGAAACATCTATATCGCTATCTGTATAAACAAGGAAATATCTACACTGCCATCTGTATAAACATGGAAATAGCCACACCGCTGTCTGTATAAACCTGGAATTAACTACACCACCATCTGAATAAACATGGAAATGTCTACATGGCTATCTGTATAAATATGGAAATATCTACACTGCTCTCTCTGTAAACATGGAAATATCTACACAGCTGTCTGTATAAACATGGAAATATCTACACCTCCATCTGTATAAACATGGAAATATCTACAATGACTTCTGTACACACCTGGAAATATCTACACAGACTTCGGTATAAACATGGAAATATCTACACCGTTATCTCTATAAACATGGGAATAACTACACCGCTATCAGTATAAACATGGAAATAGCTACACCGCTTTCTTTATAAATAAGGAAATACCTAAACCGCTACCTCTATAAACATGCAAATATCTACACTGCCATCTGTATAAACATGGAAATTTCTACATGGCTATCTCTATAAACATGGAAATATCTACACGGCCATCTGTATAAACCTGGAAATACCTACACAATCATCTGTATAAACATGGAAATATCTAAACAGCCATCTCTATAAACATGGAAATATCTATATAGCTATCTGCATAAATATGGAAATAGCCACATCTCTATCTTTAAAAACATGGAAATATCTACACTGCCATCTATAAAAACATGGAAATATCTACACAGTCATTCGTATAAACATAGAAATATCTACACCTCCACCTGTATAAACATGGAAACATCAATACTGCCATCTTTATTCACATGGAAATATCTACACAGCCATCTGTGTAAACATGGAAATATCTACACCGCTATCTCTATAAACATGGAAATACCTACACCGCTATCTGTATAAACATGGAAATATCTACACCGCCATCTGTATAAACATAGAAATATCTACACCGCCATCTGAATGAACTTGGAAATACCTACACCGCCATCTGTATAAACATGGTAATATCTCGACGGCTATCTGTATAAACATGGAAATATCTCCACGCTATCTGTATAAACATGGAAATAGACTCACCGCTATCTGTATAAACATGGAAATATCTCCACCACTATCTGTATAAACATGGAAATACCTACAACGCTATCTGTATAAACATGGAAATATCTACATCGCTATTTGTATAAACATGGAATTATCTACGTCGCCATATGTAAAAAAATGGAAATATCTACACAGTCATCTGTATAAACATGGAAATATCTACACCTCCATCTGTATGAACATGGAAATATCTACACTGGCATCTGTATACACATGGAAATATCTACGCAGCCATCAGTATAAACATAGAAATATCTACACCGCTATCTCTATAAACATGGAAATACTTACACCGCTATTAGTATAAACATGGAAATATCTAAACTGCTATCTCTATAAATATGGAAGTATCTACACCGCCATCTGTATGAACTTGGAAATATCTACACAGTCATCTGTATAAACATGGAAATATCTCCACCGCTATCTCTATAAACATGGAAGTATATCCACCGCTATCTTATAAACATGGAAATATCTACACCGCTATCTGTATAAACATGGAAATATCTACACCGCTATCTGTATAAACTTGGAAATATCTACACCGCTATCTGAACAAATATGGAAATATCTACATCGCCATCTCTATAAACATGGAAATGTCTACACCGCTATCTGTATAAACATTGAAATATCTACATGGCTATCTCTATATACATGGAAATATCTACACCGCCTTCTGTACAAAAATGGAAATACCTCCACAGTCGTCTGTATAAACATGGAAATATCTACACCACTATCTGTATAAACATGGAAATATCTACACTGCCATCTGTATAAACATGGAAATATCTACACAGACATCTCTATAAACCGGGAAATATATACATCGCTATCTGTATAAACATGGAAATAACCACACCGCTATCTGTATAAACATGGAAGTATCTACACCGCCAACTGTAAAAACATGGAAACACATTCAACGTCATGTGTATAAACATGGAAATATCTACACCTCCGTATATATAAACATGGAAATATCTACACTGCCATCTGTATAAACATGGAAATATCTACACAGCCATCTCTATAAACCTGGAAATACCTATATCGCTATTTGTATAAACATGGAAATAGCCACACCGTTATCTGTATAAACATGGAAATATCTACACAGCCATCTGTATAAACATAGAAGTATCTACACAGCTATCTGTTTAAACATGGAAATATCTACAACCCTGTCTGTATAAACTTGGAAATATATACGCCGCCATCTGTTTGAACTTGAAAATCTCTACACCGCCATCTGTATAAACATGGAAATATCTCCACCGCTATTTGTATAAACATGGAAATATCTCCACCGCTATCTGTTTAAACATGGAAATATCTACACCGGTATCTCTATAAACATGGAAATATCTACACTGCTATCTGTATAAACATGGAAATAACTTCACAGGTGTCTGTATAAACATGGAAACATCTACATCGCTATCTGTATAAACAAGGAAATATCTACACTGCCATCTGTATAAACATGGAAATAGCCACACCGCTATCTGTATAAACATGGAATTAACTACACCACCATCTGAATAAACATGGAAATGTCTACATGGCTATCTGCATAAATATGGAAATATCTACACCGCTCTCTCTGTAAACATGGAAATATCTACACAGCTGTCTGTATAAACATGGAAATATCTACACCTCCATCTGTATAAACATGGAAATATCTACACTGACTTCTGTACACACATGGAACTATCTACACAGACTTCGGTATAAACATGGAAATATCTACACCGTTATCTCTATAAACATGGGAATACCTACACCGCTATCAGTATAAACATGGAAATATCTACACCGCTTTCTTTATAAATAAGGAAATACCTAAACCGCTATCTCTTTAAACATGCAAATATCTACACTGCCATCTGTATAAACATGGAAATATCTACATGGATATCTCTATAAACATGGAAATATCTACACGGCCATCTGTATAAACCTGGAAATGCCTACACAATCATCTGTATAAACATGGAAATATCTAAACAGCCATCTCTATAAACATGGAAATATCTACATAGCTGTCTGCATAAATATGGAAATAGCCACATCTCTATCTTTAAAAACATGGAAATATCTACACTGCCATCTATAAAAACATGGAAATATCTACACATTCATTTGTAGAAACATAGAAATATCTACACCTCCACCTGTATAAACATGGAAACATCAACAGTGCCATCTTTATTCACATGGAAATATCTACACAGCCATCTGTGTAAACATGGAAATATCTACACCGCTATCTCTATAAACATGGAAATACCTACACCGCTATCTGTATAAACATGGAAATATCTACACCGCCATCTGTATAAACATAGAAATATCTACACCGCCATCTGTATGAACTTGGAAATACCTACACCGCCATCTGTATAAACATGCTAATATCTCGACCGCTATCTGTATAAACATGGAAATATCTCCACGCTATCTGTATAAACATGGAAATAGACTCACCGCTATCTGTATAAACATGGAAATATCTACACCGCCATCTGAATAAACATGGAAATATCTACACGGCTATCTGTATAAATATGGAAATATCTACACCGCTTTCTATATAAACATGGAAATATCTACACCGCTATCTCTATAAACATGGAAATATCTACACCACTATCTGTATAAACATGGTAATATCTACACTGGCATCTGTATAAACATGGAAATATCTACACAGCCATCTCTATAAACCTGGAAATATCTACATCGCTATCTGTATAAACATGGAAATAGCCACACCGCTATCTGTATAAACATGGAAATATCTACACCGCCATCTGTAAAAACATGGAAATATCTACATAGTCATCTGTAAAAACATGGAAGTATCTACACCTCCAACTCTATAAACATGGAAATATCTGCACTACCATCTATTTACACATGGAAATATCTAAACAGACAGCTGTATAAACCTAGAAATATCTACACCGCTGTCTCTATGATCATGGAACTACCTACACCGCTATCTGTATAAACATGGAAATATCTGCACCGCTATCTGTATATACATGGAAATATCTACACCGCCATCTATATGAACTTGGAAATATATACTCCGCCATCTGTATAAACATGGAAATATCTCCACCGCTATCTGTATAAACATTGAAATATCTCTACCACTATCTGTATAAACATGGAAATACCTACAACGCTATCTGTATAAACATGGAAATATCTACATCGCTATTTGTATAAACATGGAATTATCTACGTCGCCATATGTAAAAAAATGGAAATATCTACACAGTCATCTGTATAAACATGGAAATATCTACACCAACATCTGTATGAACATGGAAATATCTACAGTGGCATCTGTATACACATGGAAATATCTACACAGCCATCGGTATAAACATAGAAATATGTACACCGCTATCTCTATAAACATGGAAATAACTACACCGCTATAAGAATAAACTTGGAAATATCTAAACTGCTATCTCTATAAATATGGAAGTATCTACACCGCCATCTGTATGAACTTGGAAATATCTACACAGTCATCTGTATAAACATGGAAATATCTCCACCGCTATCTGTATAAACATGGAAATATCTCCACCGCTCTCTGTATAAATGTGGAAATATCTACATCGGTGTCTGTATAACCGTGGAAATATCTGCACTGCTATCTGTATAAACATGGAAATATCTGCACCGCTATCTCTATAAACAAGGAAATATCTACATCGCTGTCTGTATTAACATGGAAATATCTACACTACCATCTGTATAAACATGGAAATAGCCACACCGCTATATCTATATACATGGAAATATCTACACCGCCATCGGAATAAACATGGAAATATCTACAAGGCTATCTGTAAATATGGAAATATCTACACCGCTATCTGTATAACCATGGAAATATCTACAACGCTATCTCTATAAACAGGGAAATATCTACACCGCCATCTGCATAAACATGGAAATGTATACACAGTCATCTGTATAAACATGGAAATAACTACACCATTATCTGTATAAACATGGAAATATCTACAACGCTATCTGTATAAACACGGAAATAACTACAAAGCTATCTGTATAAATATGGAAATACCTACACCGCTATCTGTATAAACTTGGAAATATCTACACTGCTATCTGTATAAATATGGAAATATCTACACCGCTATCTCTATAAACATGGAAATGTGTACACCGCTATCTGCAGAAACATGGAAATATCTACATGGCTATCTCTATAAACATGGAAATATCTACACTGCCATCTGTATATACATGGAAATACTTACAAAGACATCTGTATAAACATGGAAATATCCACACCACTATCTGTATAAACATGGAAATATCTACACTGCCTTCTGAATAAAGTTGGAAATATCTATACAGCCATCTCTATAAACATGGAAATATCTACATCGCTATGTGTGTAAACATGGAAATAGCCACACCGCTATCTTTATAAACATGGAAATATCTACACAGCCATCTGTAAAAACATGGAAATATCTACACAGTCATCTGAATAAACATGGAAATATCTACACCTCCATCTGTATAAACATGGCAATATCTACACTGCCATCTGTATACGCATGGAAATACCTACACAACCATCTGTATAAACATGGAAATATCTCCACCGCTATCTGTATAAACATGAAAATGTCTACATCGCTATCTGTATAAACATGGAAATATCTACACCGCTACCTGTATAAACATGGAAATATCTACACAGCTAACTCTATAAAAATGGAAATATCTACATCGCCATCTACATGAGCTTGGAAAAAATACACCGCCTTCTGTATAAACATGGAAATATCTCCACCGCTATCTCAAAAAACATGGAAATATCTCCACAGCTATCTGTATAAACATGAAAATATCTACACTGCTATCTCTATAAACATGGAAATACGTACACCCCTATCCGTATAAACATGGAAATATCTACATTGCTAGCTGTATAAACATGGAAATAACTACACTGGCATCTGTATAAACATGGAAATAGCCACACCGCTGTCTGTATGAACATGGAAATATCTACACCGCCATCTGAAAAAACATGGAAATATCTACACAGCTATCTGTAAACATGGAAATATCTACACCGCTATCTCTCTAAACATGGAAATATCTACACCGCCATCTCTATAAACATGGAAATATATCCACCACCATCTGTATACACATGGAAATAACTGCACCGAAATCTGTATAAACATGGAAATATCTACACCGCTATCTGTATAATCATGGAAATACCTACACCACTATCTGTATAAACATGGAAATATCTACACCGCTATCTCCATAAACATGGGAATGTCTACAACACTATCTGTACAAACAGGGAAATATCTACATGGCTATCTCTATAAACATGGAAATATCTACACAGCCATCTCTATAAACATGGAAAATTCTACTCTAACAACAGTATAAACATGGAAATATCTACACAGCCATGTCTATAAACATGGAAATAGCCACAGCGCTATTTGTATAAACATGGAAATATCTACACTGCCATCTGTGAA
Organism: Pan paniscus; assembly: GCF_029289425.2. Taxonomy (NCBI): domain Eukaryota; kingdom Metazoa; phylum Chordata; class Mammalia; order Primates; family Hominidae; genus Pan; species Pan paniscus. The sequence goes on from NC_073256.2 coordinate 7,740,988, forward strand.
AACATGGAAATATCTACACAGTCATCTGTATAAACATGGAAGTATCTACACCTCCGTCTGTATAAACATGGAAATATCTACACTGCCATCTGTATACACATGGATATAACTACGCAGCCATCTCTATAAAACTATAAATATCTACACCGCTTTCTCTATAAACATGGAACTACCTACACCACTGTCTGTATAAACATGGAAATATCTACACCGCCATCTGTATAAACATGGAAATATCTACAATGCTATCTGTATAAACTTCGAAATATCTACACCGCCATCTCTATAAACATGGAAATATATCCACCGCTATCTGTTTAAACATGGAAATATCTCCACCGCTATCTGTATAAACATGGAAATAACTCTACCGCTATCTGTATAAACATGGAAATATCTACACTGCCATCTGCATAAACATGGAAATACCTACACCGCTCTCTCTATACATGGAAATATCTACAACGCTATCTGTTTAAACATGGAAATATCTACACCGCTATCAGTATAAACCTGGAAATATCTACACAGCCATCTCTATAAACAGGGAAATATCTCCACCGCTATCTGTATGAACATGGAAATATCTCTTCCGCTATCAGTATAAACATGGAAATATCTCCACCGCTATCTGTATAAACATTGATATATCTACACCGCTATCTTTAATAACTTGGAAATATCTACACCGCTATCAGTATAAATATGGAAATATCTACACCGCTATCTCTATACACATGGAAATATCTACACCACTGCCTGTATAAACATGGAAATGTCTACATGGCTATCTCTATAAACTTGGAAATATCTACACCGCCATCTGTATAAACATAGAAATAACTACACAGTCATCTGTACAAACATGGAAATATCTACACCACTATCTGTATAAACATGGAATTATCTACACTGCGATCTGTATAAACATGGAAATATCTACACAGCCATCTCTATAAACATGGAAATATCTACATCGCTATCAGTGTAAAAATTGAAATGGCTACACCGCTATCTGCATAAACATGTAAATACATCCACCGCAATCAGTATTAACATGGAATACCTACAAAACTATCGGTATAAACATGTAAATATCTACACCACTATCTGTATAAACATCGAAATATCTACACTGCTATCTGTATAAAAATGGAAATATCTACATCGTTATCTGTATAAACATGGAAATATCTCGAACGCTATCTCTATAAACATGGAAATATCTCCACCGCTATATTTAAACATGGAAATATCTCCACCGCTATCTCTATAAACATGGAAATATCTACTCCGCTATCTTTATAAACATGGAAATATCTACATCGCTATCTGGATAAACATGGAAATAGCCACACCGCTATTTCTATAAACATGGAAATATCTACACCGCCATCTGTAAAAACATGGAAATATCTACACATTCATCTGTGTAAACATGGAAATATGTACACCTCCATCTGTATAAACATGGAAATATCTACACGGCCATGTGTATACACTTGGAAATATCTACACAGCCATGTGTATAAACATGGAATTATCTACACCGCTATCTCTATAAACATGGAAATACCTACACCTCTGTCAGTATAAACATGGAAATATCTACACCGCTATCTTTATAAACATGCAAATAGCCACACCGCTATGTGTATAAACATGGAAATACCTACACCGCCATCTCTCAAAACATGGAAATATCTATACAGTCATCTGTATAAACATGGAAATATCTACACCTCCATCTGTATAAACATGGAAATATCTGCACTGCCATCTGTATACAGATGGAAAATCTACATCGCCATCTGTATAAACATGGAAATATCTACACCGCTATCTCTATAAACATGGAAATACCTACACCGCTATCTGTATATACATGGAAATATCTAGACCGCTATCTGTATAAACATGGAAATATCTACACCGCTATCTGTATAAACTTGGAAATATCTACACCGCCATCTCTATAAACATGGGAATCTCTCAACCACTATCTGTATAAACATGGAAATATCTCAACCGCTATCTTTATAAACATGGAAATAACTCCACCGTTATCTGTATAAACATGGATATATCTACACTGCTATCTGTATACACTTGGAAATATCTACACCGCTATCAGTATAAATATGGAAATATCTACACCGCTATCACTATAAACATGGAAATATCTACACCGCTATCTTTATAAACATGGAAATATCTACATGGCTATCTCTGTAAACTTGGAAATATCTACACCGCCATCTGTATAAACATAGAAATACATACGCAGTCATCTGTATAAACATGGAAATATCTACACCACTATCTGTATAAACATGGAAATATCTACACATTCATCTGTGTAAACATGGAAATATCTACACCTCCATCTGTATAAACATGGAAATATCGACACGGACATGTGTATACACTTGGAAATATCTACACAGCCATCTCTATAAACATGGAATTATCTACACCGCTATCTCTATAAACATGGAAATACCTACACCTCTGTCAGTATAAACATGGAAATATCTACACCGCTATCTTTATAAACATGGAAATAGCCACACTGCTATGTGTATAAACATGGAAATATCTACACCGCTATCTTTATAAACATGGAAATATCTACATGGCTATCTCTATAAACTTGGAAATATCTACACCGCCATCTGTATAAACATAGAAATACATACGCAGTCATCTGTATAAACATGGAAATATCTACACCACTATCTGTATAAACATGGAAATATCTACACTATGATCTGTATAAACATGGAAATATCTACACAGCCAACTCTATAAACATGGAAATACATACATCGCTGTCTGTATACACATGAAAATAGCTACACCGGTATCTATATAAACATGGAAATATATCCACCGCAATCAATATTAACATGGAAATACCAACACAGCTATCTGTATAAACATGTAAATATCTACACCAATATCTGTATAAACATGGAAATATCTACACCGCTATATGTATAAACATGGAAATATCTACATCGTTATCTGTATGAACATGGAAATATCTCGACCGCTATCTCTATAAACATGGAAATATCTCCACTGCTATCTCTATGAACATGGAAATATCTACACCGCTGTCTTTATAAACATGGAAATATCTACACCGCTATCTCTATAATCATGGAAATATCTGCACCGGGATATGTATAAACACGGAAATAACTACACAGCTGTCTCTATAAACATGGAAATATGTACACCGCTATCTGCATAAACTTGGAAACATCTACACCGCCATCTGTATAAACATGGAAATATCTGCACCGCTATCTGTATAAACATGGAAATATCTACACTGCCATCAGCGTAAACATGGAATCAGCCACACCGCTATCTGTATAAACATGGAAAAATCTACACCGCCATCTGAATAAACGTGGAAATATCTACACCGCTATCTGTATAAATATGGAAATATCTACACCACTATCTCTATAATCATGGAAATATCTGCACCGCTATCTGTATAAACATAGAAATAACTACACCGCTATCTCTATAAACATGGAAATATGTACACCGCTATCTGCATAAACTTGGAAACATCTACACCGCCATCTGTATAAACATGGAAATATCTCCACCGCTATCTGTATAAACATGGAAATATCTACACCGCTATCTGAATAAACCTGGAAATTTCTACATCGCTATCTGTATAAACAAGGAAATAGCCACACCGCTATCTGTATAAACATGGAAATATCTACACCGCCATATGTAAAAACATGGAAATATCTACACAGTCATCTGTATAAACATGGAAATATCTGCACCTCCATGTGTGTAAAAATGGAAATATCCTCACTGCCATCTGTATACACATGGAAATATCTACCCTACCAACTGAATAAACATGGGAATATATACACCGCTATCTCTATAAACATGGAAATACCTACACCGCTATCTGTATAAACATGGAAATATCTACACCGCTATCTGTATAAACGTGGAAATATCTACACCGCCAGCTCTATAAACTTGGAAATATCTCCAACGCTATCTCTATCAACATGGAAATATCTCCACCGTTATCTGTATAAACATGGAAATATCTCCACCGCTGTAGGTATAAATATGGAAATATCTACACTGCTATCTGTGTAAACATGGACATATCTATAACGCTATTTCTATACATATGGAAATATCTACACCGCCATCTCTATAAACATGAAAATATCTACACCGCTATGTGTATAAACATGGAAATATCTACATGGCTGTCTATATATACATGGAAATATCTACACTGCCATCTGTATAAACATGGAAATACCTACACAGTCGTCTCTATAAACATGGAAATATCTACACCAAAATCTGTATAAACATGGAAATATCTACACATTCATCTGTGTAAACATGGAAATATGTACACCTCCATCTGTATAAACATGGAAATATCTGCACTGCCATCAGTATACAGATGGAAATATCTACATAGCCGTCTGTATAAACATGGAAATATCTACACGGACATGTGTATACCCTTGGAAATATCTACACAGCCATCTGTATAAACATGGAATTATCTACACCGCTATCTCTATAAACATGGAAATACCTATACCTCTGTCAGTATAAACATGGAAATATCTACACCGCTATCAGTATAAACATGGAAATAGCCACACCGCTATGTGTATAAACATGGAAATATCTACTCCGCTATCTCTCAAAACATGGAAATATCTATACAGTCATCTGTATAAACATGGAAATATCTACACCTCCATCTGTATAAACATGGAAATATCTGCACTGCCATCTCTATACAGATGGAAATATCTACATCGCCATCTGTATAAATATGGAAATATCTACACCGCTATCTCTATAAACATGGAAATACCTACACCGCTATCTGTATATACATGGAAATATCTACACCGCTATCTGTATAAACATGGAAATATGTACACCGCTATCTGTATAAACTTTGAAATATCTACACCGCCATCTCTATAAACATGGAAATCTCTCCACCGCTATCTGTATAATCTTGGAAATATCTACATCGCTGTCTGTATAAACGTGGAAATAGCCACACAGCTATCTGTATAAACATGGAAATATCTACACCGCCTTATGTAAAAACATGGAAATATCTCCACAGTCATCTGTGTAAACATGGTAATATCTAAACCTCCATCTGTATAAACATGGAAATATCTACACGACCATGTGAATACACTTGGAAATATCTACACAGCCATCTCTGTAAACATGGAAATATCTACACCGCTATCTCTATAAACTTGGAAATACCTACGCCGCTATTAGTATAAACATGAAAATATCTACACCGCTATCTGTATAAACATGGAAATAACCACACCGCTATCTGTATAAACATGGAAATATCTACAACGCCATCTTTAAAAACATGGAAATATCTACACAGTCATCTGTATAAACATGGAAATATCTACACCTCCATCTGTATAAACATGGAAATATCTGCACTGCCATCAGTATACAGATGGAAATATCTACATAGCCGTCTGTATAAACATGGAATTATCTACACCGCTATCTCTATAAACATGGAAATACCTACACCGCTCTCTGTATATACATGGAAATATCTACAAAGCTATCTGTTTAAACATGGAAATATCTACACCGCTATCAGTATAAACCTGGAAATATCTACACCGCCATCTCTATAAACATGGAAATATCTCCACCACTATCTGTATGAACATGGAAATATCTCTTCTGCTATCAGTATAAACATGGAAATATCTCCACCGCTATCTGTATAAACATGGATATATCTACACGGCTGTCTTTAATAACTTGGGAATATCTACACCGCTATCAGTATAAATATGGAAATATCTACACCGCTAACTCTATACACATGGAAATATCTACACCACTGTCTGTATAAACATGGAAATATCTACATGGCTATCTCTACAAACTTGGAAATATCTACACCGCCATCTGTATAAACATTGAAATAACTACACAGTCATCTGTATAAACATGGAAATATCTACACCACTATCTGTATAAACATGGAAATATCTACACTGCGATCTGTATAAACATGGAAATATCTACACTGCCATCTCAATAAACATGGAAATATCTACATCGCTATCTGTGTAAAAATGGAAGTGGCTACAACGCTATCTGCATAAACATGTAAATACATCCACCGCAATCAGTATTAACATGGAAATAGCTACACAACTATCGGTATAAACATGTAAATATCTACACCACTATCTGTATAAACATGGAAATATCTACACCGTTATCTGTATAAACATAGAAATATCTACATCGTTATCTGTATAAACATGGAAGTATCTCGACCGCTATCTCTATAAACATGGAAATATCTCCACCGCTATCTCTATAATCATGGAAATATCTACACCGCTTTCTTTATAAACATGGAAATATCTACATCGCGATCTGTATAAACATGGAAATAGCCACACCGCTATCTCTATAAACATGGAAATATCTACACCGCCATCTGTAAAAACATGGAAATATCTACACATTCATCTGTGTAAACATGGAAATATCTACACCTCCATCTGTATAAACATGGAAATATCTACACGGCCATGTGTATACACTTAGAAATATCTACACAGCCATCTGTATAAACATGGAATTATCTACACCGCTATCTCTATAAACATGGAAATACCTACACCTCTGTCAGTATAAACATGGAAATATCTACACCGCTATCTTTATAAACATGGAAATAGCCACACCGCTATGTGTATAAACATGGAAATATCTACACCGCCATCTCTCAAAACATGGAAATATCTATACAGTCATCTGTATAAACATGGAAATATCTACACCTCCATCTGTATAAACATGGAAATATCTGCACTGCCATCTGAATACAGATGGAAAATCTACATCGCCATCTGTATAAACATGGAAATATCTACACCGCTATCTCTATAAACATGGAAATACCTACACCGCTATCTGTATATACATGGAAATATCTACACCGCTATCTGTATAAACATGGAAATATCTACACCGCTATCTGTATAAACTTGGAAATATCTACACCGCCATCTCTATAAACATGGGAATCTCTCCACCGCTATCTGTATAAACATGGAAATATCTCTACCGCTATCTTTATAAACATGGAAATGTCTCCACCGCTATCTGTATAAACATGGATATATCTACACCGCTATCTGTATACACTTGGAAATATCTACACCGCTATCAGTATAAATATGGAAATATCTACACCGCTATCACTATAAACATGGAAATATCTACACCGCTATCTTTATAAACATGGAAATATCTACATGGCTATCTCTATAAACTTAGAAATATCTACACCGCTATCTGTATAAACATAGAAATACATACGCAGTCTTCTGTATAAACATGGAAATATCTACAACACTATCTGTATAAACATGGAAATATGTACACTGTGTTCTGTATAAACATGGAAATATCTACACAGCCATCTCTATAAACATGGAAATATATACATCGCTGTCTGTATAAACATGAAAGTAGCAACACCGCTATCTATATAAACATGGAAATATATCCACCGCAATCAATATTAACATGGAAATACCAACACAGCTATCTGTATAAACATGTAAATATCTACACCACTATCTGTATAAACATGGAAATATCTACACCGCTATATGTATAAACATGGAAATATCTACAATGTTATCTGTATGAACATGGAAATATCTCGACCGCTATCTCTATAAACATGGAAATATCTCCACCGCTATCTCTATGAACATGGAAATATCTACACCGCTATCTTTATAAACATGGAAATATCTACACCACAATCTGTATAAACATGGAAATATCTACACTGCCGTCTGCTTAAACATGGAATCAGCCACACCGCTATCTGTATAAACATGGAAATATCTACACCGCCATCTGAATAAATGTGGAAATATCTACACCGCTATCTGTATAAATATGGAAATATCTACACCGCTATCTCTATAATCATGGAAATATCTGCACCGCTATATGTATAAACATGGAAATAACTACACAGCTATCTCTATAAACATGGAAATATGTACACCGCTATCTGCATAAACCTGGAAACATCTACACCGCCATCTGTATAAACATGGAAATATCTCCACCGCTATCTGTATAAACATGGAAATATCTACACTGCCGTCAGCATAAACATGGAATCAGCCACACCGCTATCTGTATAAACATGGAAATATCTACACCGCCATCTGAATAAACGTGGAAATATCTACACCGCTACCTGTATAAATATGGAAATATCTACACCGCTATCTCTATAATCATGGAAATATCTGCACCGCTATCTGTATAAACATGGAAATAACTACACCGCTATCTCTATAAACATGGAAATATGTACACCGCTATCTGCATAAACTTGGAAACATCTACACCGCCATCTGTATAAACATGGAAATATCTCCACCGCTATCTGTATAAACATGGAAATATCTACAGTGTGATCTGTATAAACATGGAAATATCTACACAGCCATCTCTATAAACATGGAAATATATACATTGCTGTCTGTATAAACATGGAAATAGCTACACCGCTATCTATATAAACATGGAAATATACCCACCGCAATCAATATTAACATGGAAATACCAACACAGCTATCTGTATAAACATGTAAATATCTACACCACTATCTGTATAAACATGGAAATATCTACACCGCTATCTGTATAAACATGGAAATATCTACATCGTTATCTGTATAAACATGGAAATATTTCGATCGCTATCTCTATAAACATGGAAATATCTCCACCGCCATCTCTATGAACATGGAAATATCTACACCGCTATCTTTATAAACATGGAAATATCTACACCACTATCTGTACAAACAAGGAAATATCTACACTGCCGTCTGCAGAAACTTGGAATCAGCCACACCGCTATGTGTATAAACATGGAAATATCTACACCACCCTCTGAATAAACGTGGAAATATCTACACCGCTATCTGTATAAATATGGAAATATCTACACAGCTATCTCTATAATCATGGAAATATCTCCACCGCTATCTGTATAAACATGGAAATAACTACACCGCTATCTCTATAAACATGGAAATATGTACACCGCTATCTGCATAAACTTGGAAACTTCTACCCCGCCATCTGTATAAACATGGAAATAACTCCACCGCTATCTGTATAAACATGGAAATATCTACACCGTTATCTGTATAAACCTGGAAATATCTACATCGCTATCTGCATAAACATGGAAATAGCCACACCGCTATCTGTATAAACATGGAAATATCTACACCGCCATATGTAAAAACATGGAAATATCTACACAGTCATCTGTATAAACATGGAAATATCTGCACCTCCATGTGTATAAAAATGGAAATATCTCCACTGCCATCTGTATACACATGGAAATATCTACACTGCCAACTGAATAAACATGGGAATATGTACACCGCTATCTCTATAAACATGGAAATACGTACACCGCTATCTGTATAAACATGGAAATATCTACACCGCTATCTGTATAAACTTGGAAATATCTACACCGCCAGCTCTATAAACATGGAAATATCTCCAACGCTATCTCAATCAACATGGAAATATCTCCACCGTTATCTGTATAAACATGGAAATATCTCCACTGCTGTCGTTATAAACATGGAAATATCTGCACCGCTATCTGTGTAAACATGGACATATCTATAACGCTATCTCTATATATATGGAAATATCTACACCGCCATCTCCATAAACATGGAAATATCTACACCGCTATGTGTATAAACATGGAAATATCTACATGGCTGTCTCTACAAACATGGAAATATCTACACTGCCATCTGTATAAACATGGAAATACCTACACAGTCGTCTCTGTAAACATGGAAATATCTACACCACAATCTGTATAAACATGGAAATATCTACACCTCGATCTGTATAAACATGGAAACGTCTACACAGCCATCTCTGTAAACCTGGACATATTTACATCGCTATCTGTATAATCATGGAAAAAGCCACACCACTATCTGTATAAACATAGAAATATCTACACCTCCATCTGCATAAACATGGTAATATCTACACTGCCATCTGTATACACATGGAAATAGCCACACCGTTATCTGTATAAACATGGAAGTATCTACACTGCCATCTGAATAAACATGGAATAATCTACACGGCTATCTGTATAAATATGGAAATGTCTACTCCGCTATCTCTATAAACACGGAAATATCTACACAGCTATCTCTATAAACATGAAAATATCTACACCGCCATCTCTATAAACATGGAAATATCTACACCGCCATCTGTATAAACATGGAAACATCTACATGGGTATCTCCATAAAAATGGAAATATCTACACCGCCATCTGTATAAACATGAAAATACATACACAGCCATCTGTATAAACATGGAAATATCTACACCATTATCTGTAAAAACATGGAAATATCTACACTGCCATCTGTATAAACATGGAAATATCTACATCGCTATCTGTATAAACATGGATATAGCCACACCGCTATCTGAATAAACATGGAAATATCTACACCGTCATCTGTAAAGACATGGAAATATCTACGCAGTCATCTGTATAAACATGGAAGTATCTACACCGCCATCTCTATGGACATGGAAATATCAACACTGCCATCTGTATACACATGGAAATATCTACACAGCCATCTGTATAAACCTGGAAATATCTACAACGCTATCTCTAAGAACATGGAAATACCTTCACCGCTATTTGTATGAACATGGAAATATCTACACCGCTATCTGTATAAACCTGGAAATATCTACACCACTATCTGTATAAACGTGGAAATATATCCACCGCTATCTCTATATACATGGAAATATCTCCACCGCTATCTCTATAAACATGGAAATATCTACACCGCCACCTGTATAAACATGGAAATATCTACACCGCTATCTGTATAATCTTGGAAATATCTACGCCGCTATCTGTATACATATGGAAATACCTACACCGCCATCTCTATAAACATGGAAATGTCTACACCGCTATCTGTATAAACATGGAAATATCTACATGGCTATCTCTATATACATGGAAATATCTACACGGCCATCTGTATAAAAATGGAAATACCTACACAGTCGTCTCTATGAACATGGAAATATCTACACCACTAACTGTATAAACATGGAAATATCTACACTGCATTCTGTATGAACATGGAAATATCTACACAGCCATCTCTATAAACCTGGAAAAATCTACATCGCTATCTTTATAAACATGGATATAGCCACACCGCTATCTGTATAAACATGGAAATATCTACAGCGCCATGTGTAAAAACATGGAAATATCTACACAGTCATCTGTATAAACATGGAAGTATCTACACCTCCATCTGTAAAAACATGGAAATATCTACACAGCCATCTCTATTAACCTGGAAAAATCTTCATAGCTATCTTTATAAACATGGAAATAGCCACACCGCTATCTGTATAAACATGGAAATATCTACACCGCCATCTGTAATAACATGGAAATATCTACAGAGTCATCTGTATAAACATAGAAATATCTACAACGATATCTCTATAAACATGGAAAGACCTACACTGCTATGTGTATAAACTTGCAAATATCCACACCGCTATCTGTATAAACACGGAAATAGCCACACCGTTATCTGTATAAACATGGAAATATCTACACAGCCATCTGTATAAACATAGAAGTATCTACACAGCTATCTGTATAAACATGGAAATATCTACACTGCTATCTGTATAAACATGGAAATATCTACTTCGCTATCTGTATAAACATGGAAATATCTCCACCGCTATCTCTATACACATGGAAATATCTACGCTGCTATCTGTATAAACATGGAAATATCTACACAGCCATCGGTATAAACATGGAAATATATACACCTCTTTCTCTATAAACATGGAAATACCAACACCGCTATCAGTATAAACATGGAAATATCTACACCGCTATCTGTATAAACATGGGAATATCCACACCGCCATCTGTATGAACTTGGAAATATCTACACTGCCATCTCTATAAACATGGATATATATCCACCGCTCTCAGTATAACCATGGAAATATCTCCACCGCTATCTGTATAAACATGGAAATATCTACATGGCTATCTCTATATACATGGAAATATCTACACCGCCATTTGTATAAAAATGGAAATACCTCCACAGTCGTCTGTATAAACATGGAAATATCTACACCACGATCTGTATAAACATGGAAATATCTACACTGCCATCTGTATAAACATGGAAATACCTACACAGCCATCTCCATAAACCTGGAAATATCTACATCGCTATCTGTATAAACATGGAAATAGCCACACCGCTATCTGCATAAACATGGAAATATCTACACCGCCATCTGTAAAAACATGGAAATATGTTCAATGTCATGTGTATAAACATGGAAGTATTTACACCTCCGTATGTAAAAACATGGAAATATCTACACTGCCATCTGTATAAACATGGAAATACCTACACAGTCGTCTCTGTAAACATGGAAATATCTACACCACAATCTGTATAAACATGGAAATATCTACACCTCGATCTGTATAAACATGGAAACGTCTACACAGCCATCTCTGTAAACCTGGACATATTTACATCGCTATCTGTATAAACATGGAAAAAGCCACACCGCTATCTGTATAAACATAGAAATATCTACACCTCCATCTGCATAAACATGGTAATATCTACACTGCCATCTGTATACACATGGAAATAGCCACACCGTTATCTGTATAAACATGGAAGTATCTACACTGCCATCTGAATAAACATGGAATAATCTACACGGCTATCTGTATAAATATGGAAATGTCTACTCCGCTATCTCTATAAACACGGAAATATCTACACAGCTATCTCTATAAACATGAAAATATCTACACCGCCATCTCTATAAACATGGAAATATCTACACCGCCATCTGTATAAACATGGAAACATCTACATGGGTATCTCCATAAAAATGGAAATATCTACACCGCCATCTGTATAAACATGAAAATACATACACAGCCATGTGTATAAACATGGAAATATCTACACCATTATCTGTAAAAACATGCAAATATCTACACTGCCATCTGTATAAACATGGAAATATCTACATCGCTATCTGTATAAACATGGATATAGCCACACCGCTATCTGAATAAACATGGAAATATCTACACCGTCATCTGTAAAGACATGGAAATATCTACGCAGTCATCTGTATAAACATGGAAGTATCTACACCGCCATCTCTATGGACATGGAAATATCAACACTGCCATCTGTATACACATGGAAATATCTACACAGCCATCTGTATAAACCTGGAAATATCTACAACGCTATCTCTAAGAACATGGAAATACCTTCACCGCTATTTGTATGAACATGGAAATATCTACACCGCTATCTGTATAAACCTGGAAATATCTACACCACTATCTGTATAAACGTGGAAATATATCCACCGCTATCTCTATATACATGGAAATATCTCCACCGCTATCTCTATAAACATGGAAATATCTACACCGCCACCTGTATAAACATGGAAATATCTACACCGCTATCTGTATAATCTTGGAAATATCTACGCCGCTATCTGTATACATATGGAAATACCTACACCGCCATCTCTATAAACATGGAAATGTCTACACCGCTATCTGTATAAACATGGAAATATCTACATGGCTATCTCTATATACATGGAAATATCTACACGGCCATCTGTATAAAAATGGAAATACCTACACAGTCGTCTCTATGAACATGGAAATATCTACACCACTAACTGTATAAACATGGAAATATCTACACTGCATTCTGTATGAACATGGAAATATCTACACAGCCATCTCTATAAACCTGGAAAAATCTACATCGCTATCTTTATAAACATGGATATAGCCACACCGCTATCTGTATAAACATGGAAATATCTACAGCGCCATGTGTAAAAACATGGAAATATCTACACAGTCATCTGTATAAACATGGAAGTATCTACACCTCCATCTGTAAAAACATGGAAATATCTACACAGCCATCTCTATTAACCTGGAAAAATCTTCATAGCTATCTTTATAAACATGGAAATAGCCACACCGCTATCTGTATAAACATGGAAATATCTACACCGCCATCTGTAATAACATGGAAATATCTACAGAGTCATCTGTATAAACATAGAAATATCTACAACGATATCTCTATAAACATGGAAAGACCTACACTGCTATGTGTATAAACTTGCAAATATCCACACCGCTATCTGTATAAACACGGAAATAGCCACACCGTTATCTGTATAAACATGGAAATATCTACACAGCCATCTGTATAAACATAGAAGTATCTACACAGCTATCTGTATAAACATGGAAATATCTACACTGCTATCTGTATAAACATGGAAATATCTACTTCGCTATCTGTATAAACATGGAAATATCTCCACCGCTATCTCTATACACATGGAAATATCTACGCCGCTATCTGTATAAACATGGAAATATCTACACAGCCATCGGTATAAACATGGAAATATATACACCTCTTTCTCTATAAACATGGAAATACCAACACCGCTATCAGTATAAACATGGAAATATCTACACCGCTATCTGTATAAACATGGGAATATCCACACCGCCATCTGTATGAACTTGGAAATATCTACACTGCCATCTCTATAAACATGGATATATATCCACCGCTCTCAGTATAACCATGGAAATATCTCCACCGCTATCTGTATAAACATGGAAATATCTACATGGCTATCTCTATATACATGGAAATATCTACACCGCCATTTGTATAAAAATGGAAATACCTCCACAGTCGTCTGTATAAACATGGAAATATCTACACCACTATCTGTATAAACATGGAAATATCTACACTGCCATCTGTATAAACATGGAAATACCTACACAGCCATCTCCATAAACCTGGAAATATCTACATCGCTATCTGTATAAACATGGAAATAGCCACACCGCTATCTGCATAAACATGGAAATATCTACACCGCCATCTGTAAAAACATGGAAATACGTTCAATGTCATGTGTATAAACATGGAAGTATTTACACCTCCGTATGTAAAAACATGGAAATATCTGCACTGCCATCTGAATAAACATGGAAATATCTACAGAGCCATCTCTATAAACCTGGAAATACCTACATCGCTGTTTGTATAAACATGAAAATAGCCACACCGCTATCTGTATAAACATAGAAATATCTACTCCGCCATCTGTAAAAACATGGAAATATCTACACAGCCATCTGTATAACCATAGAAGTATATACACAGCTATCTGTATAAACATGGATATATCTACAACCCTACCTATATAAACACTGGAAATATCTACGCCACCATCTGTATGAACTTGAAAATCTCTACACCGCCATCTGTATAGACATGGAAATACCTCCACCGCTATTTGTATAAACATGGAAATATCTCCACCGCTATCTGTATAATCATGGAAATATCTACACCGCTATCTGTATAAACATGGAAATATCCACACCGCCATCTGTATGAACTTGGAAATATCTACCACGCCATCTGTATAAACATGGAAATATCTCCACCGTTATCTGTATAAACATGGTAATATCTCCACCGCTATCTGTATAAACATGGAAATATCTACACCGCTATTTGTATAAACATGGAAATATCTGCACCGCTATCTGTATAAACATGGAAATATCTGCACCGCTATCTCTATAAACATGGAAAAATCTACTTCGCTATCTGTATTAACATGGAAATATCTACACTGCCATCTGCATAAACATGGAAATAGCCACACCGCTATCTCTATAAAAATGGAAATATCTACACCGCAATGTGAATATACATGGAAATATCTACAAGGCTATCCGTAAATATGGAAATATCCACACCGCTATCTCTATAAACATGGAAGTATCTACCACGCTATCTCTATTAACATGGAAATATCTTCACGGCTATCTGTATAAACATGGAAATAACTCCACCGCTATCTCTATAAACATTGAAATATCTACACCGCTATCTGTATAAACACGGAAATATCTACGACGCTATCTGTATGAACATTGAAATATCTACACCGCTATCTGTATAAACACGGAAATATCTGCACCATGATCTCTATAAACATGGAAATATCAACAGTGCTATCTGTATAAACATGGAAATATCTATACTACTTTCTGTATAAACATGGAAAAAACTACACCGCTATCACTATAATCACAGAAATCCCTGCAGCGCTACCTCTATAAACATGGAAATATTTACATCGCTATCTCTGTAAACATGGAAATTTCTTCACCGACATCTCTATAAACTTGGAAATATCTACACCGCCATCTGTATAAACTTGCAAATAACTACACCACCATCTGTATAAATATGGAAATATCTACAACGCCATGTCTATAAGCATGGAAATATCTACAATGCCATCTGTAAATAGATGGATATATCTACACCACGAGCTGTATAAACATGGAAATATCTACAACGCTATCTCTTTAAACATGGAATTGTCTACATCGCTATCACTTTAAACATGGAATTGTCTACATCGCTATCTGTATAAACCTGGAAATATCTACATGGCTATCTCTATAAACATGGAAATATCTACACCGCTATCTGTATAAACATGGAAATAACTTCACAGGTATCTGTATAAACATGGAAACATCTACATCGCTATCTGTATAAACATGGATATATCTACACTGCCATATGTATAAACATGGAAATAGCAACACCACTGTCTCTATAAACATGGAATTAACTACACCACCATCTGAATAAACATGGAAATGTCTACATGGCTATCTGTATAAATATGGAAATATCTACACCGCTCTCTCTGTAAACATGGAAATATCTACTCAGCTGTCCGTATAAACATGGAAATATCTACACCTCCATCTGTATAAACATGGAAATATCTACACTGACTTCTGTACACACATGGAAATATCTACACAGCATTCGGTATAAACATGGAAATATCTACACCGGAATCTCTATAAACATGGGAATTCCTACACCGCTATCAGTATAAACATGGAAATATCTACACCGCTTTCTTTATAAATAAGGAAATACCTAAACCGCTATCTCTATAAACATGCAAATATCTACACTGCCATCTGTATAAACATGGAAATATCTATATGGCTATCTCTATAAACATGGAAATATCTACACGGCCATCTGTATAAACCTGGAAATACCTACACAATCATCTGTATAAACATGGAAATATCTAAACAGCCATCTCAATAAACATGGAAATATCTACATAGCTGTCTACATAAATATGGAAATAGCCACATCTCTATCTTTAAAACATGGAAATATCTACACTACCATCTATAAAAACATGGAAATATCTACACAGTCATTTGTATAAACATAGAAATATCTACACCTCCATCTGTATAAACATGGAAACATCAACACTGCCATCTTTATTCACATGGAAATATCTACAAAGCCATCTGTGTAAACATGGAAATATCTACACCGCTATCTCTATAAACATGCAAATACCTACACCGCTGTCTGTATAAACATGGAAATATCTACACCGCCATCTGTATAAACATAGAAATATCTACACCGCCATTTGTATGAACTTGAAAATACCTACACCGCCATCTGTATAAACATGGTAATATCTCGACCGCTATCTGTATAAACATGGAAATATCTCCACGCTATCTGTATAAACATGGAAATAGACTCACCGCTATCTGTATAAACATGGAAATATCTACTCTGGCATCTGTATAAACATGGAAATATCTACACAGCAATCTCTATAAACCTGGAAATATCTACATCGCTATCTGTATAAACATGGAAATAGCCACACCGCTATCTGTATAAACATGGAAATATCTACACCGCCATCTGTAAAAACATGGAAATATCTACATAGTCATCTGTAAAAACATGGAAGTATCTACACCTCCAACTCTATATACATGGAAATATCTGCACTACCATCTGTTTACACATGGAAATATCTAAACAGACAACTGTATAAACCTAGAAATATCTACACCGCTGTCTCTATGATCATGGAAATACCTACACCGCTATCTGTATAAACATGGAAATATCTGCACCGCTATCAGTATATACATGGAAATATCTACACCGCCATCTATATGAACTTGGAAATATATATTCCGCCATCTGTATAAACATGGAAATATCTCCACCGCTATCTGTATACACATGGAAATATCTCCACCGCTATCTGTATACACATGGAAATATCTCCACCACTATCTGTATAAACATGGAAATATCTACATCGCTATTTGTATAAACATGGAATTATCTACGTCGCCATATGTAAAAAAATGGAAATATCTACACAGTCATCTGTATAAACATGGAAATATCTACACCTCCATCTGTATGAACATGGAAATATCTACACTAGCATCTGTATACACATGGAAATACGTACGCAGCCATCGGTATAAACATAGAAATATCTACACCGCTATCTCTATAAACATGGAAATACCTACACCGCTATTAGTATAAACATGGAAATATCTACACCGCTATCTCTATAAATTTGGAAGTATCAACACCGCCATCTGTATGAACTTGGAAATATCTACACAGTCATCTGTATAAACATGGAAATATCTCCACCGCTCTCTGTATAAACATGGAAATATCTACATAGCTGTCTGCATAAATATTGAAATAGCCACATCTCTATCTTTAAAAACATGGAAATATCTACACTGCCATCTGTAAAAACATGGAAATATCTACACAGTCATTTGTATAAACACAGAAATATCTACACCTCCACCTGTATAAACAAGGAAACATCTACACTGCCATCTTTATTCACATGGAAATATCTACACAGCCATCTGTATAAACATGGAAATATCTACACCGCTATCTCTATAAACATGGAAATACCTACACCGCTATCTGTATAAACATGGAAATATCTACTCCGCTATCTGTATAAACTTGGAGATATGTACACCGCCATCTCTATAAACATGGAAATATCTCCAACGCTATCTGTATAAACATGGAAATATCTCCAGCGCTATCTCTATAAACATGGAAATACCTACACCGCTATCTGTATAAACATGGAAATATATACACCACTGTCTGTTTAAACTTGGAGATATCTACATCGCTGTCTGTATAAATATGGAAATATCTACACCGCTATCACTATAAACCTGGAAATGTCTACACGGCTATCTGTATAAACATGGAAATATCTATATGGCTATCTCCATAAACATGGACATATCTACACCGCCACCTGTATAAACATGGAAATACCAACACAGTCATCTGTATAAACATGGAAATACCTGCACCACTATCTGTATAAACATGGAAATATCTGCTCTGCCATCTGTATAAACATGGAAATATCTACACAGCCATCTCTATAAACATGGAAATATCTACATTGCTATCTGTATAAACATGGAAATAGCCACACCGCTATCTGCATAAACATGAAATTATCTATATCGGCTTCTGTAAAAAATTGAAAATATCTACACAGTCATCTGTATAAACATGGAAATATCTACAACTCCATCTGTATGAACTTGGAAATATCTACCACGCCATCTGTATAAACATGGAAATATCTGCACCGCTATCTGTATAAACATGGAAATATCTGCACCGCTATCTCTATAAACATGGAAATATCTACATTGCTATCTGTATTAACGTGGAAATAGCTACACTGCCATCTGTATAAACTTGGAAACAGCCACACCGCTATCTCTATAAACATGGAAATCTCTACAACGCTATCTCTATAAACACGGAAATATCTTCACCGCTATCTGTATAAACATGGAAATAACCCCACCGCTATCTGTATAATCATGGAAATATCTACACTGCTATCTCTAAAAACATGGAAATTTCTACACCGCCATCTGTATAAACATGGAAATATCTGCATGGGTATCTCTATAAACATGGAAATATCTGCACCGCCATCCGTATAAACATTGAAATAACTACAAAGTCATCTGTATAAACATGGAAATATCTACACCACTATCGGTATAAACATAGAAATATCTACACTGCCATCTGTATAAACATGGAAATATCTACACAGCCATCTCTATAAACATGGAAATATATACATCGCTATCTGTATAAACATGGAAATACCCACACCGCTATTGGTATACACATGGAAATATCTACACAGCCATCTGTGAAATCATGGAAATATCTACACAGTAATCTGAATAAACATGGAATTATCTACACATCCATGTGTATAAACATGGGAATATCTGAACTGCCATCTCTATACACATGGAAAAATCTACGAAGCCATCTGTATAAACCTGGAAATATCTACAACGCTATCTCTATGAACACGGAAATACGTACACAGCCATCTCTTTAAACCTGGAAATATCTACATCGCTATCTGTATAAACATGGAAATAGCCACACCGCTATCTGCATAAACATGGAAACATCTACACCGCCATCTGTAAAAACATGGAAATACGTTCAATGTCTTGTGTATAAACATGGAAGTACTTACACCTCCGTATGTAAAAACATGGAAATATCTACAATGCCATCTGAATAAACATGGAAATATCTACAGAGCCATCTCTATAAACCTGGAAATACCTACATCGCTGTTTGTATAAACATGGAAATAGACACACCGCTATCTGTATAAACATGGAAATATCTACTCCGCCATCTGTAAAAACATGGAAATATCTACACAGCCATCTGTATAACCATAGAGGTATCTACACAGCTATCTGTCTAAACATGGAAATATCCACAACCCTATCTATATAAACACTGGAAATATCTACGCCGCCATCTGTATGAACTTGAAAATCTCTACACCGCCATCTGTACATACATGGAAATATCTCCACCGCTATTTGTATAAACATGGAAATATCTCCACTGCTATCTGTATAATCATGGAAATATCTACACCGCTATGTGTATAAACATGGAAATATCCACACCTCCATCTGTATGAACTTGGAAATATCTACCACGCCATCTGTATAAACATGGAAATATCTCCACCGTTATCTGTATAAACATGGAAATATCTCCACCGCTATCTGTATAAACATGGAAATATCTACAACGCTATTTTTATAAACATGGAAATATCTGCACCGCTATCTGTATAAACATGGAAATAGCTGCACCGCTATCTCTATAAACATGGAAAAATCTACTTCGCTATCTGTATTAACATGGAAATATCTACACTGCCATCTGCATAAACATGGAAATAGCCACACCGCTATATCTATAAAAATGGAAATATCTACACCGCAATGTGAATATACATGGAAATATCTACAAGGCTATCCGTAAATATGGAAATATCCACACCGCTATCTCTATAAACATGGAAATATCTACAACGCTATCTCTATTAACATGGAAATATCTTCACCGCTATCTGTATAAACATGGAAATAACTCCACTGCTATCTGTATAAACATGGAAATATCTACACCGCTATCTCTATAAACATGGAAATGTCTACACCGCAATCTGTATAAACATGGAAATATCTACATGGGTATCTCTATAAACATGGAAATATCTGCACCGCCATCTGTATAAACATGGAAATAACTACAAAGTCATCTGAATAAACATGGAAATATCTACACCACTATTGGTATAAACATGGAAATATCTACACTGCCACCTGTATGAACATGGAAATATCTACACAGCCATCTCTATAAACATGGAAATATACACATCGCTATCTGTATAAACATGGAAATAGCCACACCGCTATCGGTATACACATGGAAATATCTACACCGCCATCTGTAAAATCATGGAAATATCTACACAGTTATCTGAATAAACTTGGAATTATCTACACCTCCATGTGTATAAACATGGAAATATCTAAACTGCCTTCTCTATACACATGGAAATATCTACGCAGCCATCTGTATAAACCTGGAAATATCTACAACGCTATCTCTATGGACATGGAAATACCTACACCGCTATCTGTAAAAACATGGATATATCTACACCGCTATCTGTATAAACATGGAAATATCTACAACGCTATCTGTATAAACTTGGAAATATCTCCTCCGCCATCTCTATAAACATGGAAATATATCCACCGCTATCTGTACAAACATGGAAATATCTCCACTGCTATCTGTATAAACATGGAAATAACTACACCACTATCTGTATTAACTTGGAAATATCTACACTGCCATCTCTATAAACATGGAAATATATCCACCGCTATCAGTATAAACATGGAAATATCTCCACCGCTATCTGTATAAACATGGAAATATCTACACCGCTATCGGTATAAACATGGAAATATCTACACCGCTATCTATATAAACTTCGAATTATCTACACCGCTATCTGTACACATAAGGAAATATCTAAATCGCCATCTCTATAAACATGGAAATGTCTACACCGCTATCTGTATAAACATGGAAATATCTACATGGCTATCCCAATATACATGGAAATATCTACACCGCCATCTGTATAAAAATGGAAATACCTCCACAGCCGTCTGTATAAACATGGAAATATCTACACCACTATCTGTATAAACATGGAAATCTCTACACTGCCATCTGTATAAACAGGGAAACATCTACACAGCCATCTCTATAAACCTGGAAATTTCTACATCGCTATGTGTATAAACATGGAAATAGCCACACCGCTATCTGTATAAACATGGAAATATCTACACCGCCATCTGTAAAAACATGGAAATAAGTTCAACGTCATGTGTATAAACATGGAAATATCTACACCTCCGTATGTATAAACATGGAAATATCTACACTGCCATCTCTATAAACCTGGAAATACCTACATCGCTATTTGTATAAACATGGAAATATCTACTCCGCCATCTGTAAAAACATGGAAATATCTACACAGCCATCTGTATAAACATAGAAGTATCTACACAGCTATCTGTATGAACATGGAAATATCTACAACCCTATCTGTATAAACTTGGAAATATCTACGCCGACATCTGTATGAACTTGAAAATCTCTACACCGCCATCTGTATAAACATGGAAATACCTCCACCGGTATTTGTATAAACATGGAAATATCTCCACCGCTATCTGTATAAACATGGAAATATCTACACCGCTATCTCTATAAACATGGAAATATCTACACCGCTATCTGTATAAACATGGAAATGACCTCACAGGTATCTGTATAAACATGGAAACATCTACATCGCTACCTGTATAAACATGGATATATCTACACTGCCATCTGTATAAACATGGAAATAGCCACACCGCTGTCTGTATAAACATGGAATTAACTACACCACCATCTGAATAAACATGGAAATGTCTACATGGCTATCTGTATAAATATGGAAATTTCTACACCGCTCTCTCTGTAAACATGGAAATATCTACACAGCTGTCTGTATAAACATGGAAATATCTACACCTCCATCTGTATAAACATGGAAATATCTACACTGACTTCTGTACACACATGGAAATATCTAGACAGCCTTCGGTATAAACATGGAAATATCTACACCGCTATCTCTATAAACATGGGAATACCTTCACCGCTATCAGTATAAACATGGAAATATCTACACCGCTATCGGTATAAACATGGAAATATCTACACCGCTATCTATATAAACTTCGAATTATCTACACCGCTATCTGTACACATATGGAAATATCTACATCGCCATCTCTATAAACATGGAAATGTCTACACCGCTATCTGTATAAACATGGAAATATCTACAGGGCTAACCCAATATACATGGAAATATCTACACCGCCATCTGTATAAAAATGGAAATACCTCCACAGCCATCTGTATAAACATGGAAATATCTACACCACTATCTGTATAAACATGGAAATCTCTACACTGCCATCTGTATAAACATGGAAACATCTACACAGCCATCTCTATAAACCTGGAAATATCTACATCGCTATCTGTATAAACATGGAAATAGCCACACCGCTATCTGTATAAACATGGAAATATCTACACCGCCATCTGTAAAAACATGGAAATATCTACATAGTCATCTGTAAAAACATGGAAGTATCTACACCTCCAACTCTATATACATGGAAATATCTGCACTACCATCTGTTTACACATGGAAATATCTAAACAGACAACTGTATAAACCTAGAAATATCTACACCGCTGTCTCTATGATCATGGAAATACCTACACCGCTATCTGTATAAACATGGAAATATCTGCACCGCTATCAGTATATACATGGAAATATCTACACCGCCATCTATATGAACTTGGAAATATATATTCCGCCATCTGTATAAACATGGAAATATCTCCACCGCTATCTGTATACACATGGAAATATCTCCACCGCTATCTGTATACACATGGAAATATCTCCACCACTATCTGTATAAACATGGAAATATCTACATCGCTATTTGTATAAACATGGAATTATCTACGTCGCCATATGTAAAAAAATGGAAATATCTACACAGTCATCTGTATAAACATGGAAATATCTACACCTCCATCTGTATGAACATGGAAATATCTACACTAGCATCTGTATACACATGGAAATACGTACGCAGCCATCGGTATAAACATAGAAATATCTACACCGCTATCTCTATAAACATGGAAATACCTACACCGCTATTAGTATAAACATGGAAATATCTACACCGCTATCTCTATAAATTTGGAAGTATCAACACCGCCATCTGTATGAACTTAGAAATATCTACACAGTCATCTGTATAAACATGGAAATATCTCCACCGCTATCTGTATAAACATGGAAATATCTCCACCGCTCTCTGTATAAACATGGAAATATCTACATAGCTGTCTGCATAAATATGGAAATAGCCACATCTCTATCTTTAAAAACATGGAAATATCTACACTGCCATCTGTAAAAACATGGAAATATCTACACAGTCATTTGTATAAACACAGAAATATCTACACCTCCACCTGTATAAACAAGGAAACATCTACACTGCCATCTTTATTCACATGGAAATATCTACACAGCCATCTGTATAAACATGGAAATATCTACACCGCTATCTCTATAAACATGGAAATACCTACACCGCTATCTGTATAAACATGGAAATATCTACTCCGCTATCTGTATAAACTTGGAGATATGTACACCGCCATCTCTATAAACATGGAAATATCTCCAACGCTATCTGTATAAACATGGAAATATCTCCAGCGCTATCTCTATAAACATGGAAATACCTACACCGCTATCTGTATAAACATGGAAATATATACACCACTGTCTGTTTAAACTTGGAGATATCTACATCGCTGTCTGTATAAATATGGAAATATCTACACCGCTATCACTATAAACCTGGAAATGTCTACACGGCTATCTGTATAAACATGGAAATATCTATATGGCTATCTCCATAAACATGGACATATCTACACCGCCACCTGTATAAACATGGAAATACCAACACAGTCATCTGTATAAACATGGAAATACCTGCACCACTATCTGTATAAACATGGAAATATCTGCTCTGCCATCTGTATAAACATGGAAATATCTACACAGCCATCTCTATAAACATGGAAATATCTACATTGCTATCTGTATAAACATGGAAATAGCCACACCGCTATCTGCATAAACATGAAATTATCTATATCGGCTTCTGTAAAAAATTGAAAATATCTACACAGTCATCTGTATAAACATGGAAATATCTACAAATCCATCTGTATGAACTTGGAAATATCTACCACGCCATCTGTATAAACATGGAAATATCTGCACCGCTATCTGTATAAACATGGAAATATCTGCACCACTATCTCTATAAACATGGAAATATCTACATTGCTATCTGTATTAACGTGGAAATAGCTACACTGCCATCTGTATAAACTTGGAAACAGCCACACCGCTATCTCTATAAACATGGAAATCTCTACAACGCTATCTCTATAAACACGGAAATATCTTCACCGCTATCTGTATAAACATGGAAATAACCCCACCGCTATCTGTATAAACATGGAAATATCTACACTGCTATCTCTAAAAACATGGAAATTTCTACACCGCCATCTGTATAAACATGGAAATATCTGCATGGGTATCTCTATAAACATGGAAATATCTGCACCGCCATCCATATAAACATGGAAATAACTACAAAGTCATCTGTATAAACATGGAAATATCTACACCACTATCGGTATAAACATAGAAATATCTACACTGCCATCTGTATAAACATGGAAATATCTACACAGCCATCTCTATAAACATGGAAATATATACATCGCTATCTGTATAAACATGGAAATACCCACACCGCTATTGGTATACACATGGAAATATCTACACAGCCATCTGTGAAATCATGGAAATATCTACACAGTAATCTGAATAAACATGGAATTATCTACACATCCATGTGTATAAACATGGGAATATCTGAACTGCCATCTCTATACACATGGAAAAATCTACGAAGCCATCTGTATAAACCTGGAAATATCTACAACGCTATCTCTATGAACACGGAAATACCTACACAGCCATCTCTTTAAACCTGGAAATATCTACATCGCTATCTGTATAAACATGGAAATAGCCACACCGCTATCTGCATAAACATGGAAACATCTACACCGCCATCTGTAAAAACATGGAAATACGTTCAATGTCTTGTGTATAAACATGGAAGTACTTACACCTCCGTATGTAAAAACATGGAAATATCTACAATGCCATCTGAATAAACATGGAAATATCTACAGAGCCATCTCTATAAACCTGGAAATACCTACATCGCTGTTTGTATAAACATGGAAATAGACACACCGCTATCTGTATAAACATGGAAATATCTACTCCGCCATCTGTAAAAACATGGAAATATCTACACAGCCATCTGTATAACCATAGAGGTATCTACACAGCTATCTGTCTAAACATGGAAATATCCACAACCCTATCTATATAAACACTGGAAATATCTACGCCGCCATCTGTATGAACTTGAAAATCTCTACACCGCCATCTGTACATACATGGAAATATCTCCACCGCTATTTGTATAAACATGGAAATATCTCCACTGCTATCTGTATAATCATGGAAATATCTACACCGCTATGTGTATAAACATGGAAATATCCACACCGCCATCTGTATGAACTTGGAAATATCTACCACGCCATCTGTATAAACATGGAAATATCTCCACCGTTATCTGTATAAACATGGAAATATCTCCACCGCTATCTGTATAAACATGGAAATATCTACACCGCTATTTTTATAAACATGGAAATATCTGCACCGCTATCTGTATAAACATGGAAATATCTGCACCGCTATCTCTATAAACATGGAAAAATCTACTTCGCTATCTGTATTAACATGGAAATATCTACACTGCCATCTGCATAAACATGGAAATAGCCACACCGCTATATCTATAAAAATGGAAATATCTACACCGCAATGTGAATATACATGGAAATATCTACAAGGCTATCCGTAAATATGGAAATATCCACACCGCTGTCTCTATAAACATGGAAATATCTACAACGCTATCTCTATTAACATGGAAATATCTTCACCGCTATCTGTATAAACATGGAAATAACTCCACTGCTATCTGTATAAACATGGAAATATCTACACCGCTATCTCTATAAACATGGAAATGTCTACACCGCAATCTGTATAAACATGGAAATATCTACATGGGTATCTCTATAAACATGGAAGTATCTGCACCGCCATCTGTATAAACATGGAAATAACTACAAAGTCATCTGTATAAACATGGAAATATCTACACC
The DNA here is from genome assembly GCF_029289425.2 of Pan paniscus. Taxonomy (NCBI): domain Eukaryota; kingdom Metazoa; phylum Chordata; class Mammalia; order Primates; family Hominidae; genus Pan; species Pan paniscus. Next base: position 7,769,156 of record NC_073256.2, read on the forward strand.
ACTATTGGTATAAACATGGAAATATCTACACTGCCACCTGTATAAACATGGAAATATCTACACAGCCATCTCTATAAACATGGAAATATACACATCGCTATCTGTATAAACATGGAAATAGCCACACCGCTATCGGTATACACATGGAAATATCTACACCGCCATCTGTAAAATCATGGAAATATCTACACAGTTATCTGAATAAACTTGGAATTATCTACACCTCCATGTGTATAAACATGGAAATATCTAAACTGCCTTCTCTATACACATGGAAATATCTACGCAGCCATCTGTATAAACCTGGAAATATCTACAACGCTATCTCTATGGACATGGAAATACCTACACCGCTATCTGTATAAACATGGAAATATCTACACCGCTATCTGTATAAACATGGAAATATCTACAACGCTATCTGTATAAACTTGGAAATATCTCCTCCGCCATCTCTATAAACATGGAAATATATCCACCGCTATCTGTACAAACATGGAAATATCTCCACCGCTATCTGTATAAACATGGAAATAACTACACCACTATCTGTATTAACTTGGAAATATCTACACTGCCATCTCTATAAACATGGAAATATATCCACCGCTATCAGTATAAACATGGAAATATCTCCACCGCTATCTGTATAAACATGGAAATATCTACACCGCTATCGGTATAAACATGGAAATATCTACACCGCTATCTATATAAACTTCGAATTATCTACACCGCTATCTGTACACATATGGAAATATCTAAATCGCCATCTCTATAAACATGGAAATGTCTACACCGCTATCTGTATAAACATGGAAATATATACATGGCTATCCCAATATACATGGAAATATCTACACCGCCATCTGTATAAAAATGGAAATACCTCCACAGCCGTCTGTATAAACATGGAAATATCTACACCACTATCTGTATAAACATGGAAATCTCTACACTGCCATCTGTATAAACAGGGAAACATCTACACAGCCATCTCTATAAACCTGGAAATTTCTACATCGCTATCTGTATAAACATGGAAATAGCCACACCGCTATCTGTATAAACATGGAAATATCTACACCGCCATCTGTAAAAACATGGAAATAAGTTCAACGTCATGTGTATAAACATGGAAATATCTACACCTCCGTATGTATAAACATGGAAATATCTACACTGCCATCTCTATAAACCTGGAAATACCTACATCGCTATTTGTATAAACATGGAAATATCTACTCCGCCATCTGTAAAAACATGGAAATATCTACACAGCCATCTGTATAAACATAGAAGTATCTACACAGCTATCTGTATGAACATGGAAATATCTACAACCCTATCTGTATAAACTTGGAAATATCTACGCCGACATCTGTATGAACTTGAAAATCTCTACACCGCCATCTGTATAAACATGGAAATACCTCCACCGGTATTTGTATAAACATGGAAATATCTCCACCGCTATCTGTATAAACATGGAAATATCTACACCGCTATCTCTATAAACATGGAAATATCTACACCGCTATCTGTATAAACATGGAAATAACCTCACAGGTATCTGTATAAACATGGAAACATCTACATCGCTACCTGTATAAACATGGATATATCTACACTGCCATCTGTATAAACATGGAAATAGCCACACCGCTGTCTGTATAAACATGGAATTAACTACACCACCATCTGAATAAACATGGAAATGTCTACATGGCTATCTGTATAAATATGGAAATTTCTACACTGCTCTCTCTGTAAACATGGAAATATCTACACAGCTGTCTGTATAAACATGGAAATATCTACACCTCCATCTGTATAAACATGGAAATATCTACACTGACTTCTGTACACACATGGAAATATCTAGACAGCCTTCGGTATAAACATGGAAATATCTACACCGCTATCTCTATAAACATGGGAATACCTTCACCGCTATCAGTATAAACATGGAAATATCTACACCGCTATCGGTATAAACATGGAAATATCTACACCGCTATCTATATAAACTTCGAATTATCTACACCGCTATCTGTACACATATGGAAATATCTACATCGCCATCTCTATAAACATGGAAATGTCTACACCGCTATCTGTATAAACATGGAAATATCTACAGGGCTAACCCAATATACATGGAAATATCTACACCGCCATCTGTATAAAAATGGAAATACCTCCACAGCCATCTGTATAAACATGGAAATATCTACACCACTATCTGTATAAACATGGAAATCTCTACACTGCCATCTGTATAAACATGGAAACATCTACACAGCCATCTCTATAAACCTGGAAATATCTACATCGCTATCTGTATAAACATGGAAATAGCCACACCGCTATCTGTATAAACATGGAAATATCTACACCGCCATCTGTAAAAACATGGAAATATCTACATAGTCATCTGTAAAAACATGGAAGTATCTACACCTCCAACTCTATATACATGGAAATATCTGCACTACCATCTGTTTACACATGGAAATATCTAAACAGACAACTGTATAAACCTAGAAATATCTACACCGCTGTCTCTATGATCATGGAAATACCTACACCGCTATCTGTATAAACATGGAAATATCTGCACCGCTATCAGTATATACATGGAAATATCTACACCGCCATCTATATGAACTTGGAAATATATATTCCGCCATCTGTATAAACATGGAAATATCTCCACCGCTATCTGTATACACATGGAAATATCTCCACCGCTATCTGTATACACATGGAAATATCTCCACCACTATCTGTATAAACATGGAAATATCTACATCGCTATTTGTATAAACATGGAATTATCTACGTCGCCATATGTAAAAAAATGGAAATATCTACACAGTCATCTGTATAAACATGGAAATATCTACACCTCCATCTGTATGAACATGGAAATATCTACACTAGCATCTGTATACACATGGAAATACGTACGCAGCCATCGGTATAAACATAGAAATATCTACACCGCTATCTCTATAAACATGGAAATACCTACACCGCTATTAGTATAAACATGGAAATATCTACACCGCTATCTCTATAAATTTGGAAGTATCAACACCGCCATCTGTATGAACTTAGAAATATCTACACAGTCATCTGTATAAACATGGAAATATCTCCACCGCTATCTGTATAAACATGGAAATATCTCCACCGCTCTCTGTATAAACATGGAAATATCTACATAGCTGTCTGCATAAATATGGAAATAGCCACATCTCTATCTTTAAAAACATGGAAATATCTACACTGCCATCTGTAAAAACATGGAAATATCTACACAGTCATTTGTATAAACACAGAAATATCTACACCTCCACCTGTATAAACAAGGAAACATCTACACTGCCATCTTTATTCACATGGAAATATCTACACAGCCATCTGTATAAACATGGAAATATCTACACCGCTATCTCTATAAACATGGAAATACCTACACCGCTATCTGTATAAACATGGAAATATCTACTCCGCTATCTGTATAAACTTGGAGATATGTACACCGCCATCTCTATAAACATGGAAATATCTCCAACGCTATCTGTATAAACATGGAAATATCTCCAGCGCTATCTCTATAAACATGGAAATACCTACACCGCTATCTGTATAAACATGGAAATATATACACCACTGTCTGTTTAAACTTGGAGATATCTACATCGCTGTCTGTATAAATATGGAAATATCTACACCGCTATCACTATAAACCTGGAAATGTCTACACGGCTATCTGTATAAACATGGAAATATCTATATGGCTATCTCCATAAACATGGACATATCTACACCGCCACCTGTATAAACATGGAAATACCAACACAGTCATCTGTATAAACATGGAAATACCTGCACCACTATCTGTATAAACATGGAAATATCTGCTCTGCCATCTGTATAAACATGGAAATATCTACACAGCCATCTCTATAAACATGGAAATATCTACATTGCTATCTGTATAAACATGGAAATAGCCACACCGCTATCTGCATAAACATGAAATTATCTATATCGGCTTCTGTAAAAAATTGAAAATATCTACACAGTCATCTGTATAAACATGGAAATATCTACAAATCCATCTGTATGAACTTGGAAATATCTACCACGCCATCTGTATAAACATGGAAATATCTGCACCGCTATCTGTATAAACATGGAAATATCTGCACCACTATCTCTATAAACATGGAAATATCTACATTGCTATCTGTATTAACGTGGAAATAGCTACACTGCCATCTGTATAAACTTGGAAACAGCCACACCGCTATCTCTATAAACATGGAAATCTCTACAACGCTATCTCTATAAACACGGAAATATCTTCACCGCTATCTGTATAAACATGGAAATAACCCCACCGCTATCTGTATAAACATGGAAATATCTACACTGCTATCTCTAAAAACATGGAAATTTCTACACCGCCATCTGTATAAACATGGAAATATCTGCATGGGTATCTCTATAAACATGGAAATATCTGCACCGCCATCCATATAAACATGGAAATAACTACAAAGTCATCTGTATAAACATGGAAATATCTACACCACTATCGGTATAAACATAGAAATATCTACACTGCCATCTGTATAAACATGGAAATATCTACACAGCCATCTCTATAAACATGGAAATATATACATCGCTATCTGTATAAACATGGAAATACCCACACCGCTATTGGTATACACATGGAAATATCTACACAGCCATCTGTGAAATCATGGAAATATCTACACAGTAATCTGAATAAACATGGAATTATCTACACATCCATGTGTATAAACATGGGAATATCTGAACTGCCATCTCTATACACATGGAAAAATCTACGAAGCCATCTGTATAAACCTGGAAATATCTACAACGCTATCTCTATGAACACGGAAATACGTACACAGCCATCTCTTTAAACCTGGAAATATCTACATCGCTATCTGTATAAACATGGAAATAGCCACACCGCTATCTGCATAAACATGGAAACATCTACACCGCCATCTGTAAAAACATGGAAATACGTTCAATGTCTTGTGTATAAACATGGAAGTACTTACACCTCCGTATGTAAAAACATGGAAATATCTACAATGCCATCTGAATAAACATGGAAATATCTACAGAGCCATCTCTATAAACCTGGAAATACCTACATCGCTGTTTGTATAAACATGGAAATAGACACACCGCTATCTGTATAAACATGGAAATATCTACTCCGCCATCTGTAAAAACATGGAAATATCTACACAGCCATCTGTATAACCATAGAGGTATCTACACAGCTATCTGTCTAAACATGGAAATATCCACAACCCTATCTATATAAACACTGGAAATATCTACGCCACCATCTGTATGAACTTGAAAATCTCTACACCGCCATCTGTACATACATGGAAATATCTCCACCGCTATTTGTATAAACATGGAAATATCTCCACTGCTATCTGTATAATCATGGAAATATCTACACCGCTATGTGTATAAACATGGAAATATCCACACCTCCATCTGTATGAACTTGGAAATATCTACCACGCCATCTGTATAAACATGGAAATATCTCCACCGTTATCTGTATAAACATGGAAATATCTCCACCGCTATCTGTATAAACATGGAAATATCTACACCGCTATTTTTATAAACATGGAAATATCTGCACCGCTATCTGTATAAACATGGAAATAGCTGCACCGCTATCTCTATAAACATGGAAAAATCTACTTCGCTATCTGTATTAACATGGAAATATCTACACTGCCATCTGCATAAACATGGAAATAGCCACACCGCTATATCTATAAAAATGGAAATATCTACACCGCAATGGGAATATACATGGAAATATCTACAAGGCTATCCGTAAATATGGAAATATCCACACCGCTGTCTCTATAAACATGGAAATATCTACAACGCTATCTCTATTAACATGGAAATATCTTCACCGCTATCTGTATAAACATGGAAATAACTCCACTGCTATCTGTATAAACATGGAAATATCTACACCGCTATCTCTATAAACATGGAAATGTCTACACCGCAATCTGTATAAACATGGAAATATCTACATGGGTATCTCTATAAACATGGAAGTATCTGCACCGCCATCTGTATAAACATGGAAATAACTACAAAGTCATCTGTATAAACATGGAAATATCTACACCACTATTGGTATAAACATGGAAATATCTACACTGCCACCTGTATAAACATGGAAATATCTACACAGCCATCTCTATAAACATGGAAATATACACATCGCTATCTGTATAAACATGGAAATAGCCACACCGCTATCGGTATACACATGGAAATATCTACACCGCCATCTGTAAAATCATGGAAATATCTACACAGTTATCTGAATAAACTTGGAATTATCTACACCTCCATGTGTATAAACATGGAAATATCTAAACTGCCTTCTCTATACACATGGAAATATCTACGCAGCCATCTGTATAAACCTGGAAATATCTACAACGCTATCTCTATGGACATGGAAATACCTACACCGCTATCTGTATAAACATGGAAATATCTACACCGCTATCTGTATAAACATGGAAATATCTACAACGCTATCTGTATAAACTTGGAAATATCTCCTCCGCCATCTCTATAAACATGGAAATATATCCACCGCTATCTGTACAAACATGGAAATATCTCCACCGCTATCTGTATAAACATGGAAATAACTACACCACTATCTGTATTAACTTGGAAATATCTACACTGCCATCTCTATAAACATGGAAATATATCCACCGCTATCAGTATAAACATGGAAATATCTCCACCGCTATCTGTATAAACATGGAAATATCTACACCGCTATCGGTATAAACATGGAAATATCTACACCGCTATCTATATAAACTTCGAATTATCTACACCGCTATCTGTACACATATGGAAATATCTAAATCGCCATCTCTATAAACATGGAAATGTCTACACCGCTATCTGTATAAACATGGAAATATATACATGGCTATCCCAATATACATGGAAATATCTACACCGCCATCTGTATAAAAATGGAAATACCTCCACAGCCGTCTGTATAAACATGGAAATATCTACACCACTATCTGTATAAACATGGAAATCTCTACACTGCCATCTGTATAAACAGGGAAACATCTACACAGCCATCTCTATAAACCTGGAAATTTCTACATCGCTATCTGTATAAACATGGAAATAGCCACACCGCTATCTGTATAAACATGGAAATATCTACACCGCCATCTGTAAAAACATGGAAATAAGTTCAACGTCATGTGTATAAACATGGAAATATCTACACCTCCGTATGTATAAACATGGAAATATCTACACTGCCATCTCTATAAACCTGGAAATACCTACATCGCTATTTGTATAAACATGGAAATATCTACTCCGCCATCTGTAAAAACATGGAAATATCTACACAGCCATCTGTATAAACATAGAAGTATCTACACAGCTATCTGTATGAACATGGAAATATCTACAACCCTATCTGTATAAACTTGGAAATATCTACGCCGACATCTGTATGAACTTGAAAATCTCTACACCGCCATCTGTATAAACATGGAAATACCTCCACTGGTATTTGTATAAACATGGAAATATCTCCACCGCTATCTGTATAAACATGGAAATATCTACACCGCTATCTCTATAAACATGGAAATATCTACACCGCTATCTGTATAAACATGGAAATAACCTCACAGGTATCTGTATAAACATGGAAACATCTACATCGCTACCTGTATAAACATGGATATATCTACACTGCCATCTGTATAAACATGGAAATAGCCACACCGCTGTCTGTATAAACATGGAATTAACTACACCACCATCTGAATAAACATGGAAATGTCTACATGGCTATCTGTATAAATATGGAAATTTCTACACTGCTCTCTCTGTAAACATGGAAATATCTACACAGCTGTCTGTATAAACATGGAAATATCTACACCTCCATCTGTATAAACATGGAAATATCTACACTGACTTCTGTACACACATGGAAATATCTAGACAGCCTTCGGTATAAACATGGAAATATCTACACCGCTATCTCTATAAACATGGGAATACCTTCACCGCTATCAGTATAAACATGGAAATATCTACACCGCTATCGGTATAAACATGGAAATATCTACACCGCTATCTATATAAACTTCGAATTATCTACACCGCTATCTGTACACATATGGAAATATCTACATCGCCATCTCTATAAACATGGAAATGTCTACACCGCTATCTGTATAAACATGGAAATATCTACAGGGCTAACCCAATATACATGGAAATATCTACACCGCCATCTGTATAAAAATGGAAATACCTCCACAGCCATCTGTATAAACATGGAAATATCTACACCACTATCTGTATAAACATGGAAATCTCTACACTGCCATCTGTATAAACATGGAAACATCTACACAGCCATCTCTATAAACCTGGAAATATCTACATCGCTATCTGTATAAACATGGAAATAGCCACACCGCTATCTGTATAAACATGGAAATATCTACACCGCCATCTGTAAAAACATGGAAATAAGTTCAACGTCATGTGTATAAACATGGAAATATCTACACCTCCGTATGTATAAACATGGAAATATCTATACTGCCATCTCTATAAACCTGGAAATACCTACATCGCTATTTGTATAAACATGGAAATATCTACTCTGCCATCTGTAAAAACATGGAAATATCTACACAGCCATCTGTATAAACATAGAAGTATCTACACAGCTATCTGTATAAACATGGAAATATCTCCAACCCTATCTGTAGAAACTTGGAAATATCTACGCTGACATCTGTATGAACTTGAAAATCTCTACACCGCCATCTGTATAAACATGGAAATATCTCCACCGCTATTTGTATAAATATGGAAATATCTCCACCGCTATCTGTATAAACATATAAATATCTACACCGCTATCTCTATAAACATGGAAATATCTACACCGCTTTCTGTATAAACATGGAAATAACCTCACAGGTATCTGTATAAACATGGAAACATCTACATCGCTATCTGTAAACATGGATATATCTACACTGCCATCTGTATAAACATGGAAATAGCCACACCGCTGTCTGTATAAACATGGAATTAACTACACCACCATCTGAATAAACATGGAAATGTCTATATGGCTATCTGTATAAATATGGAAATTTCTAAACCGCTCTGTCTGTAAACATGGAAATATCTACACAGCTGTCTGTATAAACATGGAAATATCTACACCTCCATCTGTATAAACATGGAAATGTCTACACTGACTTCTGTACACTCATGGAAATATCTAGACAGCCTGCGGTATAAACATGGAAATATCTACACCGCTATCTCTATAAACATGGGAATACCTACACCGCTATCAGTATAAACATGGAAATATCTACACCGCTTTCTTTATAAATAAGGAAATACCTAAACCGCTATCTCTATAAACATGCAAATATCTACACTGCCATCTGTATAAACATGGAAATATCTACAAGGCTATCTCGATAAACATGGAAATATCTACACGGCCATCTGTATAAACCTGGAAATACCTACACAATCATCTGTATAAACATGGAAATATCTAAACAGCCATCTCTATAAACATGGAAATATCTACATAGCTGTCTGCATAAATATGGAAATAGCCACATCTCTATCTTTAAAAACATGGAAATATCTACACTGGCATCTGTAAAAACATGGAAATATCTACACAGTCGTTTGTATAAACATAGAAATATCTACACCTCCACCTGTATAAACATGGAAACATCTACACTGCCATCTTTATTCACATGGAAATATCTACACAGTCATCTGTATAAACATGGAAATATCTACACCGCTATCTCTATAAACATGGAAATACCTACACCGCCATCTCTATAAACATGGAAATACCAACACAGTCATCTGTATAAACATGGAAATACCTGCACCACTATGTGTATAAACATGGAAATGTCTACATCGCTATCTGTATAAACATGGAAATAGCCACACCGCTATCTGCATAAACAGGAAATTATCTACATCGGCTTCTGTATAAAAATGGAAATATCTACACAGTCATTGTATAAACATGGAAATATCTACAACTCCATCTGTATAAACATGGAAATATCTACATCGACATCTGTATACACATGGAAATATCTACACAGCCATCGGTATAAACATGGAATTATATACACCTCTATCTCTATAAACATGGAAATACCTACACCGCTATCTGTATAAACATGGAAATATCTACACTGCTATCTGTATAAACATGGAAATATCCACACCGCCATCTGTATGAACTTGGAAATATCTACCACGCCATCTGTAAAAACATGGAAATTTCTAAACCGTTATGTGTATAAACATGGAAATATCTCCACCGCTATCTGTAGAAACATGGAAATCTCTACATCGCTATTTGTATAAACATGGAAATATCTGCACCGCTATCTGTATAAACATGGAAATATCTGCACCAATATCTCTATAAACATGGAAATATCTACATCGCTATCTGTATTAACATGGAAATATCTACACTGCCATCTGTATAAACATGGAAATAGCCACACCGCTATCTCTATAAACATGGAAATATCTACAACACCGCCATCTGAATAAACATGGAAATATCTACAAGGCTATACGTAAATATGGAAATATCCACACCGCTATCTTTATAAACATGGAAATATCTACAACGCTATCTCTATAAACATGGAAATATCTACACCGCCATCTGTATAAACATGGAAATATATACACAGTCATCTGTATAAACATGGAAATAAATACACCGCTAACAGTATAAACATGGAAATATCTACACCGCTATCTGTATAAACATGGAAATATGTACACCGCTATCTGTAGAAATATGGAAATACCTACACTGCTATCTGTATAGACTTGGAAATATCTACAGCGCTATCTGTATAAATATGGAAATATCTACACCGCTATCTCTATAAACTTAGAAATGCCTCCACCTCTATATGTATAAACATGGAAATATCTACATGGCTATCTCTATAAACATGGAAATACCTACACTACCATCTGTATAAACATTGAAATACCTAAACAGTCATCTGTATAAACATGGAAATATCTACAGCACTATCTGTATACACATGGAAATATCTACACAGCCATCTCTATAAACAAGGAAATATCTACAACGCTATCTGCATAAAAATGGAAATAGCCACACGGCTGTGTGTCTTAACCTGCAATTATCTATACCGCCATCTGTAAAAACATGGAAATATCTACACAGTCATCTGTGTAAACACGGAAATATCTACACCCCCATCTGTATAAACATGGAAATATCTACATAGCTATCTACATAAACATGTAAATATCTACAGAGACATCTGTTTACACATGGAAATATCTACACAGACATCGGTATAAACATGGAAATATCTACACCGCTATCTCTATAAATATGGAAATACCTACACCGCTATCAGTATGAACATGGAAATACCTACACCGCTATCAGTATAAACATGGAAATATCTACACCGCTCTCTGTATAAACTTGGAAATAGCTACACTGCCATCTATATAAACATGGAAATATCTCCACCGCTATCTGCAGAAACATGTAAATATCTCCAGCGCTATACATATAAACATGGAAATATTTACACCGCTATCTGTATAAACATGGAAATATCTACACCTCTATATGGATAAACATGGAAATATCTACATAGCTATCGGTATAAACATGGGAATATCTCCACCATTATCTGTATAAACATGGAAATATCTTCGCCGCTATCTGTATAAACATGGAAATATCTACAACACTCTCTGTGGAAACATGGAATTACCTAAAGAGCCATCTGTGTAAACATGGAAATATGCAAACCGATATCCGTGTAAAGATGGAAATATCTACACCGCTATCTGTATAACTATGGAAATATCTACACCACTAACTCTATAAACATGGAAATCTCTACACCGCTATCTGTATAAACATGGAAATATCTACATCGCCATCTCTATAAACGTGGAAATATCTACACAACCATCTGTATAAACATGGAAATACGCACAATGTCATCTGTATAAACATGGAAATATCTACACCACTATCTGTATAAACATGGAAATATCTACACCGGTATCTCTATAAACATGGAAATATCTACACCGCTGTCTCCATAAATGTGGGAACATCTACACTGCTGTCTCTATAAACCTGGAAATATCTACACCGCTATAAGTTTAAATGTGGAAATATCTACACCGCTATCTGTATAAACATGCAAATATCTACACAGCTATCTCTATAAACTTGGAAATATCTACGCCGCTGTCTCTAGAAACATGGAAATATCTACACCACTATCTCTATAAATGTGGAAATATCTACACCGCTATCTCTATAAACATGGAAATATATACACCGCTATCTCTATAAATGTGGGAACATCTACACCACTGTCTCTATAAATCTTGAAATATCTACACCACTAAAAGTATAAATGTGGAAATATCTACACCGCCATCTGTATAAACATGGAAATATCTACACCGCTATGTCTATAAACGTGGAAATATCTACAGCACAATCTGTATATACGTGGAAATAACTATACCGCTATCTAAACTTGGAAATATCTACACCGCTATCTGTATAAACGTGGAAATATCTACACCGCTATCTCTATAAGCGTGGCAATATGTTCACCATGATCTGCATAAACGTGGAAATATCTACACCGCTGTCTTTTTAAACATGGAAATATCTACACCGCTATCTGTATAAACGTGGAAATATCTTCACAGCTATCTCTGTAAACATGGAATCATTTACACCGCTATTTGTATAAACATGCAAATATCTACACATCCATGTCTATAAACTTGGAAATATCTGCATCGCTATCTCTATAAACATGGAAATATATAAACCGGTATCTCTATAAACATGGAAATATCTACACCGCTGTCTGTATAAACATGGAAATATATTCACGGCAATCTGTTTAAGCACGGAAATACCTACACCACTGACTGTATAAACATGGAAATATCTACACCGCTATCTGTATAAACATGGAAATATCAACATCGTTGTCTCTATAAACATAGAAATATCTACACCACTGTCTGTATAAACATCGAAATATCTTCACCGCTGTCTCTATAAACCTGGAAATATCTACACTGCTTTCTGTATTAACTTGGAAATATCTACACCGCTATCTGCATAGACGTGGAAATATCTACAACGCTATGACTACAAATGTGCAAATACCTACACCGCTATCTGTATAAATGTGGAAATATCCACACCGCTATGTTTATAAAATTGGAAATACCTACACCGATATCTGTATAAACGTAGAAATATCATCACCGCTATCTGTAAAAACGTGGAAATATCTTCACCGCTATCTCTATAAAAGTGGAAATATCTACACCGCTATCTATATAAACGTTTGAATATCTACACCGCTATCTCTATAAACGTGAAAAATTTACATGGCTATCTATATAAACATGGAAAAATTTACACCGCTATCTCTATAAACATGGAAATATCTACAACGCTATCTCTATAAACATAAAAATATTTACACCGCTATCTGTATAAACATGGAAATATTTACACCGCTATCTGTATAAACTTGGAAATATTTACACCACTATCTCTATAAACATGGAAATATCTACACGGCTATCTCTATAAACATGTTAATATCTACACCGCCATCTGTATAAACATGGAAATAACCACAAATCCATCGGTATAAACATGGAAATATCTACACCGCCATCTGTATTAACATGGAAATATCCACACTGCCGTCTGTATTAATATGGAAAGAGCCACAGCGCTGTCTGTATAAACATGGAAATATCTATACCACCATCTGAATAAACATGGAAATAACTACACGGCTGTCTGTATAAATATGGAATTTCCTACACCGCTATCTCTATAAACATGGAAATGTCTACACCGCTATCTGTATAAACATGGAAATAACTACATGGATATCTCTATAAACATGGAAATATCTGTGCCGCCATCTTTTTAAATTTCGAAATACCTACAATCCTATCTCTGTAGAAATAGAAATGTCTACACCGCTGTCTGTATAAACATGGAAATATCTACAACGCCATCTCAACAAACATGGAAATACCTACATAGTCATCTGTATAAACATGGACATACCTACACCATTATCTGTAGAAACATGGAAATATCTCCAACGCAATCTGCATAAACATGGAAATACCTACACCGCTATCTGTAAAAACATGGAAATATCTACACCACTATCAGTATAAACATGCAAATATCTACACCTTTATCTGTATACACATGGAAATATCTCCACTGCTATCTCTATAAACATGGAAATATCTCCATCGCCATCTCCATAAAAATGGAAATATCTATACTGCTATCTTTATTAACATGGAAATATCTACACCGCTATCTGTATAAATATGGAAATATCTACACCGCTATCTCAATAAACATGGAAATAACTACACCGCTATCTGCATAAACTTGGATATATCTACACCGCCATCCGAATAAACATGGAAATATCTCCACCGCTATCTGTATAAACATGGAAATATCTGCACCGCCATCTGTAAAAACATGGAAATATCTACACAGTTATCTGTGTAAACATGGAATTATCTACACCTCCATCTGTATAAACCTGGAAATATCTACACTACCATCTGTATACACATGGAAATATCTACACAGCAATCTGTATAAACATGGAAATATCTACACCGCTATCTGTATAAACATGGAAATATCTACACCGCTATCTGTATAAACTTGGGAATATCTACACCGCCATCTCTATAAACATGGAAATATCTCCAATGCTATCGTTATAAAGCTAGAAACATCTCCACCGCTATCTGTAATAACATGGAAATATCTACACAACTATCTGTATAAACATGGAAATATCTACATCTGTATCTGTATAAACATGGAAATATCTCCACTGCTATCTCTATAAACATGGAAATAACTCCACCGCTATCTCCATAAACATGGAAATATCTACACCGCTATCTTTATTAACATGGAAATATGTGCACCGCTATCTGCATAAATATGGAAATATCTACACCGCTATCTCTATAAACTTGGAAATAACTATACCGCTATCTGTACAAACATGGAAATATCTACATCGCTATCTCCATAAACATGGAAATATCTACACCACTATCTGCATAAATTTGGAAATATCTTCACTGCCATCTGTATAAACATGGAAATATCTACACTGCCATCTGCATAAAGCTGGAAATATCTACACAGCCATATGAATAAACTTGGAAATAACTACACCGATATCTCTAAAAATATGGAAATATCTACACCGCTATCTGCATAAACTTGGAAATATCTCCACCGCCATCTGTATAAACATGGAAAAATCTTCACCGCTATCTGTATAAACATGGAAATATCTCCACCTCTATCTGTATAAACATGGAAGTAACTACATCGCTATCTCTATAAACATGGAAATAGCCACACCGCTATCTGTATAAACATGGTAATATCTACACTGCCATCTGTAAATACATGGAAATATCTAAACAGTCATCTGAAGAAACATGGAAATATCTATATCTCCATCTGTATAAACATGGAAATATATACAATGCCATCTGTATACACATAGAAATATCAACACAGCCATCTGTATAAACATGGAAATATCTACACCGCTATCTGTATAAACATGGAAACACCTTCACCGCTATCTGTATAAACATGGAAATATCTACACCACTATCTGTATAAACATGGAAATATCTACACCGCTATCTATAAAAACTTGGAAATATCTACACCGTAATCAGTATAAACATAGAAATACCTACACAGTCATCTGTAAAAACATGGAAATATCTACACCACTATCCGTATAAACATGGAAATGTCTACACTGCGATCTGTATAAACATGGAAATATCTACACAGCCATCTCTATAAACATGGAAATATCTACATCGCTATCTGTAAACATGCAAATAGCCACAACGTTTTCTGTATAAACATGGAAATATCTACACCGCCATCTGTAAAAACATGGAAATATCTACACAGTTATCTGTGTAAACATGGAATTATCTCCACCTCCATCTGTATAAACATGAAAATATCTACACCACTATCTGTATAAACATGTAAATATCAACACCGCTATCTGTATAAACTTGGGAATATCTACACCACCATCTCTATAAACATGGAAATATCTCCAACGCTATCGTTATAAACCTAGAAATGTCTCCACCGCTATCTGTATAAACATGGAAATATCTCCACCGCTATCTGTATAAACATGGAAATATCTGCACCGCTATCTGTATAAACATGGAAATATCTACAACGCTATATGTATAAACACGGAAATATCTGCACCGAAATATATATAAACATGGAAATATCTACATCGCTATCTGTATAAACATGGAAATAGCCACACCGCTATCAGTATAAACATGGAAATATCTACACCGCCATGTGTAAAAACATGTAAATATCTACACAGTCATCTGTAGAAACAAGGAATTATCTACACCTCCATCTGTATAAACATGGAATTATCTACACTGCCATCTGTATACACATGGAAATATCTACACGGCAATCTGTATAAACATGGAAATATCTACACCGCTATCTCTACAAACATGGAAATACCCACACCGCTATCTGTATAAACATGGAAATATCTAAACCGCTATCTGTATAAACATGGAAATATCTCCACCGCTATCTGTATAAACTTGGGAAAATCTACACCGCCATCTCTATGAACATGGAAATATCTTCAACGCTATTGTTATAAACCTAGAAATATCTCCACCGCTATCTGTATAAACATGGAAATCTCTACAACGCCATGTGTAAAAACATGGAAATATCTACATAGTCATCTGTAGAAACATGGAAATATCTAAATCTCCATCTGTATACACATGGAAATATCTCCACTGCCATCAGTATACACATGGAAATATCAACACAGCCATCTGTATAAACATGGAAATATCTACAGCGCTATCTTTGTAAACATGGAAATACCTACACCGCTATCTGTATAAACATGGAAATATCTACACCGCTATCTGTACAAACATGGAAATATCTCCACCACTATCTCTGTTAACATGGAATTATCTACACTTCTATCTGTATAAACATGGAAATATCTCCAACACAATCTGTATAAACATGGAAATTCCTACACCGCTATCTGTATAAACATGGAAATATCTACACCGCTATCAGTATAAACATGGAAATATCTACACCACTATCTGTATAAACATGGAAATATCTACATCTGTATCTGTATAAACATGGAAATATCTCCACTGCTATCTCTGTAAACATGGAAATATCTCCACCGTTATCTCCATAAACATGGAAATATCTACACCGCTATATTTATTAACATGGATATATCTACACTGCTATCTGCATAAATATGGAAATATCTACACCGCTATCTCTATAAACTTGGAAATAACTACACTGCTATCTGTATAAACATGGAAATATCTACAACGCTATCTCCATAAACATGGAAATATCTACACTACTATCTGCATAAACTTGGAAATATCTACACAGCCATCTGAATAAACATGGAAATATCTACACTGCCATCTGCATAAACATGGAAATATCTACACAGCCTTCTCTGTAAACATGGAAATATCTACACTGCTATCTGTATAAACATGGAAATATATACATCGTTATCTGTGTAAACATGGAAATATTTCGACCGCTATCCCTATAAACATGGAAATATATCCACCGCAGTCTCTATAAACATGGAAATATCTACACCACTATCTGTATAAACATGGAAATATCTACAATGCCATCTGTATAAACATGGAAACAGCCACACAGCTATCTGTATAAACATGGAAATATCTACACCACCATATGAATAAACTTGGAAATATCTACACCGATATCTCTAAAAATATGGAAATATCTACACCTCTATCTGCATAAACTTGGAAATATCTACACCGCCATCTGTTTAAACAAGGAAATATCTTCACCGCTATCTGTATAAACATGGAAATATCTCCACCGCTATCTGTATCAACATGGAAATAACATCGCTATCTCTATAAACATGGAAATAGCCACACCACTATCTGTATAAACATGGAAATATCTACACTGCCATCTGTAAAAACATGGAAATATCTACACAGTCATCTTTAGAAACATGGAAATATCTACATCTCCATCTGTATAAACATGGAAATATATACAATGCCATCTGTATACACATGGGAATATCAACACAGCCATCTGTATAAACTTGGAAATATCTACACCGCTATCTGTATAAACATGGAAATACCTTCACCGCTATCTATATAAACATGGAAATATCTACACCGCTATCTGTATAAACATGGAAATATCTACACCGCTATCTCTATAAACTTGGAAATAACTACACCGCTATCTGTACAAACATGGAAATATATACATCGCTATCTCCATAAACATGGAAATATCTACACCACTATCTGCATAAATTTGGAAATATCTTCACTGCCATCTGTATAAACATGGAAATATCTACACTGCCATCTGCATAAAGCTGGAAATATCTACACAGCCATATGAATAAACTTGGAAATATCTACACCGATATGTCTAAAAATATGGAAATATCTACACCGCTATCTGCATAAACTTGGAAATATCTACACCGCCATCTGTATAAACATGGAAAAATCTTCACCGCTATCTGTATAAACATGGAAATATCTCCACCTCTATCTGTATAAACATGGAAGTAACTACATCGCTATCTCTATAAACATGGAAATAGCCACACCGCTATCTGTATAAACATGGAAATATCTACAATGCTATATGTATAAACACGGAAATATCTGCACCGAAATATATATAAACATGGAAATATCTACATCGCTATCTGTATAAACATGGAAGTAGCCACACCGCTATCAGTATAAACATGGAAATATCTACACCGCCATGTGTAAAAACATGGAAATATCTACACAGTCATCTGTAGAAACAAGGAAGTATCTACACCTCCATCTGTATAAACATGGAATTATCTACACTGCCATCTGTATACACATGGAAATATCTACACGGCAATCTGTATAAACATGGAAATATCTACACCTCTATCTCTACAAACATGGAAATACACACACCGCTATCTGTATAAACACGGAAATATCTAAACCCCCATCTGTATAAACATGGAAATATCTCCACCGCTATCTGTATAAACTTGGGAATATCTACACCGCCATCTCTATGAACATGGAAATATCTTCAACGCTGTTGTTATAAACCTAGAAATATCTCCACCGCTATCTGTATAAACATGGAAATCTCTACAACGCCATGTGTAAAAACATGGAAATATCTACATAGTCATCTGTAGAAACATGGAAATATCTAAATCTCCATCTGTATACACATGGAAATATCTCCACTGCCATCAGTATACACATGGAAATATCAACACAGCCATCTGTATAAACATGGAAATACCTACACCGCTATCTGTATAAACATGGAAATATCTACACCGCTATCTGTACAAACATGGAAATATCTCCACCACTATCTCTGTTAACATGGAATTATCTACACTTCTATCTGTATAAACATGGAAATATCTCCAACACAATCAGTATAAACATGGAAATTCCTACACCGCTATCTGTATAAACAGGGAAATATCTACATCTGTATCTGTATAAACATGGAAATATCTCCACTGCTATCTCTGTAAACATGGAAATATCTCCACCGCTATCTCCATAAACATGGAAATATCTACACCGCTATATTTATTAACATGGAAATATCTACACCGCTATCTGCATAAATATGGAAATATCTACACCGCTATCTCTATAAACTTGGAAATAACTACGCTGCTATCTGTATAAACATGGAAATATCTACACTGCCATCTATATAAACATGGAAATAGCTGCACAGCCATCTCTATAAACATGGAAATAGCTACACCTCTATCTTTATAAACATGGAAATAGCCACACCGCTATCTGTATGAATATGGAAATATCTACACCGCCATCCGTAAAAACATGGAAATATCAAGACAGTCATCTTTATAAACATGGAAACAACTTCATCTCCATCTGTACAAACATGGAAATATCTACACTGACTTCTGTATACACAGGGAAATATCGACACCGCCTACTGTATAAATATGGAAATATCTACAGAGCCATCTGTATAAACATGGAAATAAGTACACCGCAATCTGTATAAACATGGAAATATCTTCACCGCTATCTCTATAAACATGGAAATATCTCCACCTCTATCTCTATAAACATGGAAATATCTATACCGCTATCTGTATAAAGATGCAAATATCTACACCGATATCTCTATAAACATGGAAATATCTACACTGCCATCTGTATAAAGATGGAAATAACTACACCGCGAGCTGTATAAACATGGAAATATCTACACCGCTATCTGTATAAACCAGGAAATACCAACACCGCTATCTCTATAAACATGGAAATATCTACACCGCTATGTGTATAAACATGGAAATATCTACACCACCATCTCTATAAACATGAAAATATCTACACTGCCATCTGTATAAACATGGAAATATCTACACAGCCATCTGTATAAACATGGAAATATCTACACCGCAATCTCAGTAAACATGGAAATATCTACACCGCCATCTGCATAAACATGGAAGTACCCACACCGCTATCTGTATAAACATGGAAATATCTACACCACCATCGGAATAAACATCGAAATATCTTCACGGCTATCTGTATAAATATGGAAATATCTACACCGCAGTCTCTATAAACATGGAAATATCTCCACTGCTATCTGTATAAACATGGAAATATCCACAACCCTATTTGTATAAAAATGGAAATATCTCCACCGCTATTGGTATAAACATGAAAATATATCCACTGCTGTCTGTATGAACATGGAAATATCTACATCGCTATATGTACAAAGATGGAAATATCTCCACCGCTATCTCTATAAAGATGGAATTATCTACACCGCTATCTGTATAAACATGGAAATACCTACACCGCTATATGTATGAACATGGAAATATCTAAATCGTTATATGTATAAACATGGAAATATTTCGACCGCTATCTCTATTATCATGGAAATAACTACACCACTATCTTTATAAACATGGAAATAACTACACCGCTGTCTTTATAAACATGCAAATATCTACAACACTATCTTTATAAACATGGAAATATCTACACTGCTATCTGTATAAACATGGAAACAGCCACACTGCTATGTGTATAAACCTGGAAATATCTACACCGCCATCTGAATAAACGTGGAATTATCTACATCGCTATCTGTATAAACATGGAAATATCTACACAGCCATCTCTATTAACATGGAAATATCTACATCGCTATCTGTATAAACATGGAAATAGCCACAACGCTATGTGTATAAACATGGAAATATCTACACCGCCATGTGTAAAAACATGGAAATATCTACAAAGTCATCTGTAGAAACATGGAAGTATCTACAACTCCATCTGTATAAACATGGAAATATCTGCACTGCCATCTGTATACACATGGAAATATCTTCACAGCAATCTGTATAAACATGGAAATATCTACACCGCTATCTCTATAAACATGCAAATACCTACACCGCTATCTGTATAAACATGGAAATACCTACACCGCTATGTGTATAAACATGGAAATATCTACACTGCTATCTGTATAAACACGGAAATATCTACACTGCCATCTGTATAAACTTGGAAATATCTACACCGCCATCTGTATAAACATGGACATATCTCCAACGCTGTCTGTATAAACATGGAAATATCTCCACCACTATCTGTATAAACATGGAAATATATACAACGCTATCTGTATAAACATGGAAATATCTACAACGCTATCTGTATTAACATGGAAATATCTACACTGCCATCTGTATAAACATGGAAATAGCCACACCGCTATCTGTATATACATGGAAATATCTTCACCGCCATCTGTAAAAACATGGAAATATCTACACAGTCATCTGTATAAACATGGAAATACCTACACCTCCATCTGTGTAAACATGGAAATATCTTCACTGCCATCTGTATACACATGGAAATATCCACACAGCCATCTGTATAAACATGGAAATATCTACAACGCTATCTTTATAAATAAGGAAATATCTACACCACTATCTGTATAAACATGGAAATATCTACACTGCCATCTGTATAAACATGGAGACAGCTACACCGCTTTGTGTATAAACCTGGAAATATCTACACCTCCATCTGAATAAACATGGAATAACCTACACCGCTATCTGTATAAATATGGAAATAACTACACCGCTATCACTATAAACATGGAAATAACTACACCGCTATCTGTATATACATGGAAATAACTACACCGCTATCTCTATAAGCATGAAAATATCTACACCGCTATCTGCATAAACTTGGAAATATCTACACCGCCATCTGAATAAACAAGGAAATATCTACACCGCTATCAGTATAAACATGGAAATAACTCCACCGCTATTTGTATAAACATGGAAATATCTACACCACTATCTGTATAAACGTGGAAATATCTCCACCGCTATCTGTATAAACATGGAAATATATACAACGCTATCTGTATAAACATGGAAATATCTACAACGCTATCTGTATTAACATGGAAATACCTACACTGCCATCAGTATAAACATGGAAATAGCCACGCCGCTATCTGTATATACATGGAAATATCTACACAGCCTTCTGTATAAACATGGAAATACCTACACCTCCATCTGTGCAAACACGGAAATATCTACACTGCCATCTGTATACACATGGCAATATCCACACAGCCATCTGTATAAACATGGAAATATCTACACTGCTATCTCAATATACATGGAAATATCTACATCGCTATCTGTATAAACATGGAAATATATACACTGCCATCTGTATAAACATGGAAGTAGCCATACCGCTATCTGTATAAACATGGAAATATCTACACCACCATCTGAATAAACATCGAAATATCTTCACGGATATCTGTATAAATATGGAAATATCTATACCGCAATCTCTATAAACATGGAAATATCTCCAACGCTATCTGTATAAACATGGAAATATCTCCACCGCTATCGGTATAAACATGGAAATGTATCCACCGCTATCTGTATGAACATGGAAATATCTACATCGCTATATGTAAAAACATGGAAATATCTCCACCGCTATCTCTATAAACATGGAATTATCTACACCGCAATCTGTATAAACATGGAAATATCTACACCGATATCTCTAAAAATATGGAAATATCTACAACGCTATCTGCATAAACTTGGAAATATCGACAACGTCATCTGAATAAACATGGAAATATCTTCACCGCTATCTGTATAAACATGGAAATATCTCCGTGATCTGTATAAACATGGAAATATCTACATCGCTATCTGCATAAACATGGAAAAAGCCACAGCGCTATCTGTATAAACATGGAAATAGCTTCACCGCCATCTGTAAAATCATGGAAACATCTACACAGTCATCTGCAGAAACATGGAAATATCTACACCATCATCTGTATAAACATGGAAATATCTACACTGCCATCTGTATACACATGGAAATATCAACACAGTCATCTGTATTAACATGGAAATATCTACACCGCTATCTCTATAAACATGGAAATACCTGCACCGGTTTCTGTATAAACATGGAAATATCTACACCACTATCTGTATAAACATGGAAATATCTACACAGCTATCTGTATAAACTTGGAAATATCTACACCGCCATCTGTAAAATCATGGAAACATCTACACAGTCATCTGCAGAAACATGGAAATATCTACACCATCATCTGTATAAACATGGAAATCTCTACAGAGCCATCTCTATAAACATGGAAATATCTACATCGCTATCTGCAAAAACATGGAAATAGCCGCACCGCTATCTGTAAACATGGAAATATCTACACCGCCATCTGTAAAAACATGGAAATATCTACACAGTCATCTGTATAAACATGGAAATATCTACACCTCCATCTGTATAAACATGGAAATATCTACACTGCCATCTGTATACACCTGGAAATATCTACACAGCCATCTCTATAAACATGGAAACATCTACACTGCTATCTGTATAAACATGGAAATATCTACAATGCTATCTGTATAAACATGGAAATATCTGCACCGCTATCTGTATAAACATGGAAAATCTACATCGCTAACTATATTAACATGGAAATATCTACAATGCCATCTGTATATACATGGAAATAGCCACACCGCTATCTGTATGAACACGGAAATATCTACACCGCCATCTGAAAAAACATGGAAATAACTACACGGCTATCTTTATAAACATGGAAATACCTACACCGCTACCTCTATGAACATGGAAATGTCTACACCGCTATCTGTATAAACATGGAATTATCTACATGGCTATGTCTATAAACATGGAAATATCTACACCGCCATCTGTATAAATATGGAAATACCTACACTGCTATCTCTATAAACACAGAAATGTCTACACAGCTATCTGTTTAAACATGAAAATATCTACATACCTATCTCTATAAACATGGAAATATCTACACCGCCATCTGTATAAATATGGAAATACCTACACAGCTATCTCTATAAACATAGAAATGTCTACAACGCTATCTGTTTAAACATGGAAATATCTACATGGCTATCTCTATAAACATGGAAATAACTACACCGCCATCTCTATAAACATGGAAATACCAACACAGTCATCTGTATAAACATGGAAATACCTACACCTCTATCTGTATTAACGTGGAAATATCTACACTGCCATCTGCATAAACATGGAAATAGCTACAGAGCCATCTCTATAAACATGGAAATTTCTACACTGCTGTCTGCATAAACATGGAAATATCTACATCGTTATCTGTGTAAACATGGAAATATCTCGATCGCTATCCCTATAAACATGGAAATATATCCACCGAAATCTCTATAAACATGGAAATATCTACACCACTATCTGTATATCATGGAAATATCTACAATGCCATCTGTATAAACATGGAAACAGCCACACCGCTATCTGTATAAACATGGAAATATCTCCACCGCCATCTGAATAAACATGGAAATATCTACACCGATATCTCTAAAAATATGGAAATATCTACACAGCTATCTGCATAAACTTGGAAATATCAACACCGGCATCTGTATAAACATGGAAATATCTTCACCGCTATCTGTATAAACATGGAAATATCAGCGCTATCTGTATAAACATGGGAATATCTTCATCGCTATCTGCATAAACATGGAAAAAGCCACAACGCTATCTGTATAAACATGGAAATATCTTCACCGCCATCTGTAAAAACATGGAAACATCTACACAGTCATCTGCAGAAACATGGAAATATCTACACCTCCGTCTGTATAAACATGGAAATATCTACACTGCCATCTGTATACACATGGAAATATCAACACAGTCATCTGTATTAACATGGAAATATCTCCACCGCTATCTCTATACACATGGAAATATCTCCACCGCTATCTGTATAAACATGGAAATGTCTCCAATGCTATCTGTATAAGCATGGAAATATCTTCACCGCTATCTGTATAAACATGGAAATATCTACACCGCTATCTGTATAAACATGGAAATATCTACACCGCCATCTGAATAAACATGGAAATATCTACACTGCTATCTGTATAAACTTGGAAATATCTCCACCGCTATCTCTATAAACATGGAAATATCTCCACCGCTATCTGTATAAACATGGAAATATCTCCACTGCTATCTGTATAAACATGGAAATATCTTCACCGCTATCTGTATAAACATGGAAATATCTACACCGCTATCTGTATAAACTTGGAAATATGTGCACCGCTATCTGTATATACATGGAAATATTTACATGGCTATCTCTATAAACTTGGAAATAACTACACCGCCATCTGTATAAACATAGAAATACCAACACAATCATCTGTATAAACATGGAAATATCTACACCTCTATCTGTATAAACATGGAAATATCTACACTGCGATGTGTATAAACATGGAAATATCTTCGCAGCCATCTCTATAAACATGGAAATATCTACATCGCTGTCTGTATAAACTTGGAAATAGCCACAACGATATCTGTATAAACAAGGAATTATCTACACCGCCATCTGTAAAAACATGGAAATATCTACACAGTCATCTGTGTAAACATGGAAGATATGTACACCTCCATCTGTATAAACATGGAAATATCTACACCACCATCTGAATAAACATCGAAATGACTACACGGCTATTTGTATAAATATGGAAATACCTACACCGCTATCTCTATAAACATGGAAATATCTACACTGCTATCTGTATAAACATGGAAATATGTACATCGTTATCTGTGTAAACATGGAAATATTTCGACCGCTATCCCTATAAACATGGAAATATATCCACCGCAATCTCTATAGACATGGAAATATCTACACCACTATCTGTATAAACATGGAAATATCTACAATGCCATCTGTATAAACATGGAAACAGCCACACCGCTATCTGTATAAACATGGAAATATCTACACCACCATATGAATAAACTTGGAAATATCTACACCGATATCTCTAAAAATATGGAAATATCTACACCGCTATCTGCATAAACTTGGAAATATCTACACCGCCATCTGTTTAAACAAGGAAATATCTTCACCGCTATCTGTATAAACATGGAAATATCTCCACCGCTATCTGTATCTACATGGAAATAACTTCTCTATCTCTATAAACATGGAAATAGCGACACCGCTATCTGTATAAACATGGAAATATCTACACTGCCATCTGTAAAAACATGGAAATATCTACACAGTCATCTTTAGAAACATGCAAATATCTACATCTCCATCTGTATAAACATGGAAATATATACAATGCCATCTGTATACACATAGAAATATCAACACAGCCATCTGTATAAACATGGAAATATCTACACCGCTATCTGTATAAACATGGAAACACCTTCACCGCTATCTGTATAAACATGGAAATATCTACACCACTATCTGTATAAACATGGAAATATCTACACCGCTATCTATATAAACTTGGAAATATCTACACCGTCATCAGTATAAACATAGAAATACCTACACAGTCATCTGTAAAAACATGGAAATATCTACACCACTATCCGTATAAACATGGAAATGTCTACACTGCGATCTGTATAAACATGGAAATATCTACACAGCCATCTCTATAAACATGGAAATATCTACATCGCTATCTGTAAACATGGAAATAGCCACACCGTTTTCGGTATAAACATGGAAATATCTACACCGCCATCTGTAAAAACATGGAAATATCTACACAGTTATCTGTGTAAACATGGAATTATCTGCACCTCCATCTGTATAAACATGAAAATATCTACAACGCTATCTGTATAAACATGTAAATGTCAACACCGCTATCTGTGTAAACTTGGGAATATCTACACAACCATCTCTATAAACATGGAAATATCTCCAACGCTATCGTTATAAACCTAGAAATATCTCCACCGCTAACTGTATAAACTTGGAAATATCTCCACCGCTATCTGTATAAACATGGAAATATCTGCACCGCTATCTGTATAAACATGGAAATATCTACAACGCTATATGTATAAACACGGAAATATCTGCACCGCTATATGTATAAACATGGAAATATCTACATCGCTATCTGTATAAACATGGAAGTAGCCACACCGCTATCAGTATAAACATGGAAATATCTACACCGCCATGTGTAAAAACATGTAAATATCTACACAGTCATCTGTAGAAACAAGGAAGTATCTACACCTCCATCTGTATAAACATGGAATTATCTACACTGCCATCTGTATACACATGGAAATATCTACACGGCAATCTGTATAAACATGGAAATATCTACACCGCTATCTCTACAAACATGGAAATACACACACCGCTATCTGTATAAACATGGAAATATCTAAACCCCCATCTGTATAAACATGGAAATATCTCCACCGCTATCTGTATAAACTTGGGAATATCTACACCGCCATCTCTATGAACATGGAAATATCTTCAACGCTGTTGTTATAAACCTAGAAATATCTCCACCGCTATCTGTATAAACATGGAAATCTCTACAACGCCATGTGTAAAAACATGGAAATATCTACATAGTCATCTGTAGAAACATGGAAATATCTAAATCTCCATCTGTATACACATGGAAATATCTCCACTGCCATCAGTATACACATGGAAATATCAACACAGCCATCTGTATAAACATGGAAATATCTACAGCGCTATCTGTATAAACATGGAAATACCTACACCGCTATCTGTATAAACATGGAAATATCTACACCGCTATCTGTACAAACATGGAAATATCTCCACCACTATCTCTGTTAACATGGAATTATCTACACTTCTATCTGTATAAACATGGAAATATCTCCAACACAATCAGTATAAACATGGAAATTCCTACACCGCTATCTGTATAAACATGGAAATATCTACATCTGTATCTGTATAAACATGGAAATATCTCCACTGCTATCTCTGTAAACATGGAAATATCTCCACCGCTATCTCCATAAACATGGAAATATCTACACCGCTATATTTATTAACATGGAAATATCTACACCGCTATCTGCATAAATATGGAAATATCTACACCGCTATCTCTATAAACTTGGAAATAACTACACTGCTATCTGTATAAACATGGAAATATCTACAACACTATCTCCATAAACATGGTAATATCTACACTACTATCTGCATAAACTTGGAAATATCTACACTGCCATCTGAATAAACATGGAAATATCTACACAGCCATCTGCATAGACATGGAAATATCTACACAGCCTTCTCTGTAAACATGGAAATATCTACACTGCTATCTGTATAAACATGGAAATATCTTCACTGCTATCTGTATAAACATGGAAATATGTACATCGTTATCTGTGTAAACATGGAAATATTTCGACCGCTATCCCTATAAACATGGAAATATATCCACCGCAATCTCTATAAACATGGAAATATCTACACCACTATCTGTATAAACATGGAAATATCTACAATGCCATCTGTATAAACATGGAAACAGCCACACCGCTATCTGTATAAACATGGAAATATCTACACCACCATATGAATAAACTTGGAAATATCTACACCGATATCTCTAAAAATATGGAAATATCTACACCGCTATCTGCATAAACTTGGAAATATCTACACCTCCATCTGTTTAAACAAGGAAATATCTTCACCGCTATCTGTATAAACATGGAAATATCTCCACCGCTATCTGTATCTACATGGAAATAACTTCGCTATCTCTATAAACATGGAAATAGCCACACCGCTATCTGTATAAACATGGAAATATCTACACTGCCATCTGTAAAAACATGGAAATATCTACACAGTCATCTTTAGAAACATGCAAATATCTACATCTCCATCTGTATAAACATGGAAATATATACAATGCCATCTGTATACACATAGAAATATCAACACAGCCATCTGTATAAACATGGAAATATCTACACCGCTATCTGTATAAACATGGAAAAATCTTCACCGCTATCTGTATAAACATGGAAATATCTACACCACTATCTGTATAAACATGGAAATATCTACACCGCTATCTGTATAAACATGGAAATATCTGCACCGCTATTTGTATAAACATGGAAATATCTACAACGCTATATGTATAAACACGGAAATATCTGCACCGCTATATGTATAAGCATGGAAATATCTACATCGCTATCTGTATAAACATGGAAATAGCCACACCGCTATCAGTATAAACATGGACATATCTACACCGCCATGTGTAAAAACATGGAAATATCTACACAGTCATCTGTAGAAACAAGGAAGTATCTACACCTCCATCTGTATAAACATGGAATTATCTACACTGCCATCTGTATACACATGGAAATATCTACACGGCAATCTGTATAAACATGGAAATATCTAAACCGCTATCTCTACAAACATGGAAATACCCACACCGCTATCTGTATAAACATGGAAATATCTAAACCGCTATCTGTATAAACATGGAAATATCTCCACCGCTATCTGTATAAACTTGGGAATATCTACACCGCCATCTCTATGAACATGGAAATATCTTCAACGCTGTTGTTATAAACCTAGAAATATCTCCACCGCTATCTGTATAAACATGGAAATCTCTACAACGCCATGTGTAAAAACATGGAAATATCTACATAGTCATCTGTAGAAACATGGAAATATCTAAATCTCCATCTGTATACACATGGAAATATCTCCACTGCCATCAGTATACACATGGAAATATCAACACAGCCATCTGTATAAACATGGAAATATCTACAGCGCTATCTGTATAAACATGGAAATACCTACACCGCTATCTGTATAAACATGGAAATATCTACACCGCTATCTGTACAAACATGGAAATATCTCCACCACTATCTCTGTTAACATGGAATTATCTACACTTCTATCTGTATAAACATGGAAATATCTCCAACACAATCTGTATAAACATGGAAATTCCTACACCGCTATCTGTATAAACATGGAAATATCTACACCGCTATCTGTATAAACATGGAAATATCTACACCACTATCTGTATAAACATGGAAATATCTATATCTGTATCTGTATAAACATGGAAATATCTCCACTGCTATCTCTGTAAACATGGAAATATCTCCACCGCTATCTCCATAAACATGGAAATATCTACAACGCTATATTTATTAACATGGATATATCTACACTGCTATCTGAATAAATATGGAAATATCTACACCGCTATCTCTATAAACTTGGAAATAACTACACTGCTATCTGTAAAAACATGGAAATATCTACAATGCTATCACCATAAACATGGAAATATCTACACTACTATCTGCATAAACTTGGAAATATCTACACTGCCATCTGAATAAACATGGAAATATCTACACTGCCATCTGCATAAACATGGAAATACCTACACAGCCTTCTCTGTAAACATGGAAATATCTACACTGCAATCTGTATAAACATGGAAATATGTACATCGTTATCTGTGTAAACATGGAAATATTTCGAACGCTATCCCTGTAAACATGGAAATATATCCACCGCAATCTCTATAAACATGGAAATATCAACACCACTATCTGCATAAACATGGAAATATCTACAATGCCATCTGTATAAACATGGAAACAGCCACACCGCTATCTGTATAAACATGGAAATATCTACACCACCATATGAATAAACTTGGAAATATCTACACCGATATCTCTAAAAATATGGAAATATCTACACCGCTATCTGCATAAACTTGGAAATATCTACACCGCCATCTGTTTAAACAAGGAAATATCTTCACCGCTATCTGTATAAACATGGAAATATCTCCACCGCAATCTGTATCAACATGGAAATAACATCGCTATCTCTATAAACATGGAAATAGCCACACCGCTATCTGTATAAACATGGAAATATCTACACTGCCATCTGTAAAAACATGGAAATATCTACACAGTCTTCTTTAGAAACATGGAAATATCTACCTCTCCATCTGTATAAACATGGAAATATATGCAATTCCATCTGTATACACATGGAAATATCAACACAGCCATCTGTATAAACTTGGAAATATCTACACCGCTATCTGTATAAACATGGAAATACCTTCACCGCTATCTGTATAAACATGGAAATATCTACACCGCTATCTGTATAAACATGGAAATATCTACACCGCTATCTGTATAAACTTGGAAATATCTACACCGTCATCAGTATAAACATAGAAATACCTACACAATCATCTGTATAAATATGGAAATATCTACACCACTATCCGTATAAACATGGAAATGTCTTCACTGCGATCTGTATAAGCATGGAAATATCTACACAGCCATCTCTATAAACATGGAAATAGCCACACCGTTTTCTGTATAAAGATGGAAATATCTACACCGCCATCTGTCAAAAAATGGAAATATATACACAGTTATCTGTGTAAACATGGAATTATCTACAACTCCATCTGTATAAACATGGAAATATCTACACCGCTATCTGTATAAACTTGGGAATATCTACACCACCATCTCTATAAACATGGAAATATCTCCAACGCTATCGTTATAAACCTAGAATTATCTCCACCGCTATCTGTATAAACATGGAAATATCTCCACTGCTATCTGTATAAACATGGAAATATCTAAACCGCTATCTGTATTAACATGGAAATATCTACAACGCTATATGTATAAACATGGAAATATCTGCACTGCTATATGTATAAACATGGAAATATCTACATCACTATATGTATAAACATGGAAATAGCCACACCGCTATCAGTATAAACATGGAAATATCTACACCGCCTTGTGTAAAAACATGGAAATATCTATACAGTCATCTGTAGAAACAAGGAAGTATCTACACCTCCATCTGTATAAACATGGAAATACCTACACTGCCATCTGTATACATATGGAAATATCTACACGGCAATCTGTATAAATATGGAAATATCTACACCGGTATCTCTACAAACATGGAAATACCTACACCGCTATCTGTATAAACATGGAAATATCTACACCACTATCTGTATAAACATGGAAATATCTACACCGACATCTGTATAAACATGGAAATATCTACACCGCTGTCTGTATAAACATGGAAATATCTACACAACTATCTGTATAAACATGGAAATATCTACACAGCCATATGAATAAACTTGGAAATATCTACACCGATATCTCTAAAAATTTGGAAATATCTTCACCGCTATCCGCATAAACTTGGAAATATCTACACCGCCATCTGTATAAACATGGAAATATCTTCACCGCTATCTGTATAAACATGGAAATATCTCCACCTCTATCTGTATAAACATGGAAGTAACTACATCGCTATCTCTATAAACATGGAAATAGCCACACCGCTATCTGTATAAACATGGAAATATCTACACTGCCATCTGTAAATACATGGAAATATCTAAACAGTCATCTGAAGAAACATGGAAATATCTACATCTCCATCTGTATAAACATGGAAATATATACAATGCCATCTGTATACACATAGAAATATCAACACAGCCATCTGTATAAACATGGAAATATCTACACCGCTATCTGTATAAACATGGAAACACCTTCACCGCTATCTGTAAACATGGAAATATCTACACCACTATCTATATAAACTTGGAAATATCTACACCGTCATCAGTATAAACATAGAAATACCTACACAGTCATCTGTAAAAACATGGAAATATCTACACCACTATCCGTATAAACATGGAAATGTCTACACTGCGATCTGTATAAACATGGAAATATCTACACAGCCATCTCTATAAACATGGAAATATCTACATCGCTATCTGTAAACATGGAAATAGCCACACCGTTTTCGGTATAAACATGGAAATATCTACACCGCCATCTGTAAAAACATGGAAATATCTACACAGTTATCTGTGTAAACATGGAATTATCTGCACCTCCATCTGTATAAACATGAAAATATCTACACCGCTATCTGTATAAACATGTAAATGTCAACACCGCTATCTGTGTAAACTTGGGAATATCTACACCACCATCTCTATAAACATGGAAATATCTCCAACGCTATCGTTATAAACCTAGAAATATCTCCACCGCTAACTGTATAAACATGGAAATATCTCCACCGCTATCTGTATAAACATGGAAATATCTGCACCGCTATCTGTATAAACATGGAAATATCTACAACGCTATATGTATAAACACGGAAATATCTGCACCGCTATATGTATAAGCATGGAAATATCTACATCGCTATCTGTATAAACATGGAAATAGCCACACCGCTATCAGTATAAACATGGACATATCTACACCGCCATGTGTAAAAACATGGAAATATCTACACAGTCATCTGTAGAAACAAGGAAGTATCTACACCTCCATCTGTATAAACATGGAATTATCTACACTGCCATCTGTATACACATGGAAATATCTACACGGCAATCTGTATAAACATGGAAATATCTAAACCGCTATCTCTACAAACATGGAAATACCCACACCGCTATCTGTATAAACATGGAAATATCTAAACCGCTATCTGTATAAACATGGAAATATCTCCACCGCTATCTGTATAAACTTGGGAATATCTACACCGCCATCTCTATGAACATGGAAATATCTTCAACGCTGTTGTTATAAACCTAGAAATATCTCCACCGCTATCTGTATAAACATGGAAATCTCTACAACGCCATGTGTAAAAACATGGAAATATCTACATAGTCATCTGTAGAAACATGGAAATATCTAAATCTCCATCTGTATACACATGGAAATATCTCCACTGCCATCAGTATACACATGGAAATATCAACACAGCCATCTGTATAAACATGGAAATATCTACAGCGCTATCTGTATAAACATGGAAATACCTACACCGCTATCTGTATAAACATGGAAATATCTACACCGCTATCTGTACAAACATGGAAATATCTCCACCACTATCTCTGTTAACATGGAATTATCTACACTTCTATCTGTATAAACATGGAAATATCTCCAACACAATCTGTATAAACATGGAAATTCCTACACCGCTATCAGTATAAACATGGAAATATCTACACCGCTATCTGTATAAACATGGAAATATCTACACCACTATCTGTATAAACATGGAAATATCTATATCTGTATCTGTATAAACATGGAAATATCTCCACTGCTATCTCTGTAAACATGGAAATATCTCCACCGCTATCTCCATAAACATGGAAATATCTACAACGCTATATTTATTAACATGGATATATCTACACTGCTATCTGAATAAATATGGAAATATCAACACCGCTATCTCTATAAACTTGGAAATAACTACACTGCTATCTGTATAAACATGGAAATATCTACAACGCTATCACCATAAACATGGAAATATCTACACTACTATCTGCATAAACTTGGAAATATCTACACTGCCATCTGAATAAACATGGAAATATCTACACTGCCATCTGCATAAACATGGAAATACCTACACAGCCTTCTCTGTAAACATGGAAATATCTACACTGCAATCTGTGTAAACATGGAAATATGTACATCGTTATCTGTGTAAACATGGAAATATTTCGAACGCTATCCCTGTAAACATGGAAATATATCCACCGCAATCTCTATAAACATGGAAATATCAACACCACTATCTGCATAAACATGGAAATATCTACAATGCCATCTGTATAAACATGGAAACAGCCACACCGCTATCTGTATAAACATGGAAATATCTACACCACCATATGAATAAACTTGGAAATATCTACACCGATATCTCTAAAAATATGGAAATATCTACACCGCTATCTGCATAAACTTGGAAATATCTACACCGCCATCTGTTTAAACAAGGAAATATCTTCACCGCTATCTGTATAAACATGGAAATATCTCCACCGCAATCTGTATCAACATGGAAATAACATCGCTATCTCTATATACATGGAAATAGCCACACCGCTATCTGTATAAACATGGAAATATCTACACTGCCATCTGTAAAAACATGGAAATATCTACACAGTCTTCTTTAGAAACATGGAAATATCTACCTCTCCATCTGTATAAACATGGAAATATATGCAATTCCATCTGTATACACATGGAAATATCAACACAGCCATCTGTATAAACTTGGAAATATCTACACCGCTATCTGTATAAACATGGAAATACCTTCACCGCTATCTGTATAAACATGGAAATATCTACACCGCTATCTGTATAAACATGGAAATATCTACACCGCTATCTGTATAAACTTGGAAATATCTACACCGTCATCAGTATAAACATAGAAATACCTACACAATCATCTGTATAAATATGGAAATATCTACACCACTATCCGTATAAACATGGAAATGTCTTCACTGCGATCTGTATAAGCATGGAAATATCTACACAGCCATCTCTATAAACATGGAAATATCTACGTCGCTATCTGTATAAACATGGAAATAGCCACACCGTTTTCTGTATAAAGATGGAAATATCTACACCGCCATCTGTCAAAAAATGGAAATATATACACAGTTATCTGTGTAAACATGGAATTATCTACAACTCCATCTGTATAAACATGGAAATATCTACACCGCTATCTGTATAAACTTGGGAATATCTACACCACCATCTCTATAAACATGGAAATATCTCCAACGCTATCGTTATAAACCTAGAATTATCTCCACCGCTATCTGTATAAACATGGAAATATCTCCACTGCTATCTGTATAAACATGGAAATATCTAAACCGCTATCTGTATTAACATGGAAATATCTACAACGCTATATGTATAAACATGGAAATATCTGCACTGCTATATGTATAAACATGGAAATATCTACATCGCTATCTGTATAAACATGGAAATAGCCACACCGCTATCAGTATAAACATGGAAATATCTACACCGCCTTGTGTAAAAACATGGAAATATCTATACAGTCATCTGTAGAAACAAGGAAGTATCTACACCTCCATCTGTATAAACATGGAAATACCTACACTGCCATCTGTATACATATGGAAATATCTACACGGCAATCTGTATAAATATGGAAATATCTACACCGGTATCTCTACAAACATGGAAATACCTACACCGCTATCTGTATAAACATGGAAATATCTACACCGCTATCTGTATAAACATGGAAATATCTACACCGACATCTGTATAAACATGGAAATATCTACACCGCTGTCTGTATAAACATGGAAATATCTACACAACTATCTGTATAAACATGGAAATATCTACACAGCCATATGAATAAACTTGGAAATATCTACACCGATATCTCTAAAAATTTGGAAATATCTTCACCGCTATCCGCATAAACTTGGAAATATCTACACCGCCATCTGTATAAACATGGAAATATCTTCACCGCTATCTGTATAAACATGGAAATATCTCCACCTCTATCTGTATAAACATGGAAGTAACTACATCGCTATCTCTATAAACATGGAAATAGCCACACCGCTATCTGTATAAACATGGAAATATCTACACTGCCATCTGTAAATACATGGAAATATCTAAACAGTCATCTGAAGAAACATGGAAATATCTACATCTCCATCTGTATAAACATGGAAATATATACAATGCCATCTGTATACACATAGAAATATCAACACAGCCATCTGTATAAACATGGAAATATCTACACCGCTATCTGTATAAACATGGAAACACCTTCACCGCTATCTGTAAACATGGAAATATCTACACCACTATCTATATAAACTTGGAAATATCTACACCGTCATCAGTATAAACATAGAAATACCTACACAGTCATCTGTAAAAACATGGAAATATCTACACCACTATCCGTATAAACATGGAAATGTCTACACTGCGATCTGTATAAACATGGAAATATCTACACAGCCATCTCTATAAACATGGAAATATCTACATCGCTATCTGTAAACATGGAAATAGCCACACCGTTTTCGGTATAAACATGGAAATATCTACACCGCCATCTGTAAAAACATGGAAATATCTACACAGTTATCTGTGTAAACATGGAATTATCTGCACCTCCATCTGTATAAACATGAAAATATCTACACCGCTATCTGTATAAACATGTAAATGTCAACACCGCTATCTGTGTAAACTTGGGAATATCTACACCACCATCTCTATAAACATGGAAATATCTCCAACGCTATCGTTATAAACCTAGAAATATCTCCACCGCTAACTGTATAAACATGGAAATATCTCCACCGCTATCTGTATAAACATGGAAATATCTGCACCGCTATCTGTATAAACATGGAAATATCTACAACGCTATATGTATAAACACGGAAATATCTGCACCGCTATATGTATAAGCATGGAAATATCTACATCGCTATCTGTATAAACATGGAAATAGCCACACCGCTATCAGTATAAACATGGACATATCTACACCGCCATGTGTAAAAACATGGAAATATCTACACAGTCATCTGTAGAAACAAGGAAGTATCTACACCTCCATCTGTATAAACATGGAATTATCTACACTGCCATCTGTATACACATGGAAATATCTACACGGCAATCTGTATAAACATGGAAATATCTAAACCGCTATCTCTACAAACATGGAAATACCCACACCGCTATCTGTATAAACATGGAAATATCTAAACCGCTATCTGTATAAACATGGAAATATCTCCACCGCTATCTGTATAAACTTGGGAATATCTACACCGCCATCTCTATGAACATGGAAATATCTTCAACGCTGTTGTTATAAACCTAGAAATATCTCCACCGCTATCTGTATAAACATGGAAATCTCTACAACGCCATGTGTAAAAACATGGAAATATCTACATAGTCATCTGTAGAAACATGGAAATATCTAAATCTCCATCTGTATACACATGGAAATATCTCCACTGCCATCAGTATACACATGGAAATATCAACACAGCCATCTGTATAAACATGGAAATATCTACAGCGCTATCTGTATAAACATGGAAATACCTACACCGCTATCTGTATAAACATGGAAATATCTACACCGCTATCTGTACAAACATGGAAATATCTCCACCACTATCTCTGTTAACATGGAATTATCTACACTTCTATCTGTATAAACATGGAAATATCTCCAACACAATCTGTATAAACATGGAAATTCCTACACCGCTATCAGTATAAACATGGAAATATCTACACCGCTATCTGTATAAACATGGAAATATCTACACCACTATCTGTATAAACATGGAAATATCTATATCTGTATCTGTATAAACATGGAAATATCTCCACTGCTATCTCTGTAAACATGGAAATATCTCCACCGCTATCTCCATAAACATGGAAATATCTACAACGCTATATTTATTAACATGGATATATCTACACTGCTATCTGAATAAATATGGAAATATCAACACCGCTATCTCTATAAACTTGGAAATAACTACACTGCTATCTGTATAAACATGGAAATATCTACAACGCTATCACCATAAACATGGAAATATCTACACTACTATCTGCATAAACTTGGAAATATCTACACTGCCATCTGAATAAACATGGAAATATCTACACTGCCATCTGCATAAACATGGAAATACCTACACAGCCTTCTCTGTAAACATGGAAATATCTACACTGCAATCTGTGTAAACATGGAAATATGTACATCGTTATCTGTGTAAACATGGAAATATTTCGAACGCTATCCCTGTAAACATGGAAATATATCCACCGCAATCTCTATAAACATGGAAATATCAACACCACTATCTGCATAAACATGGAAATATCTACAATGCCATCTGTATAAACATGGAAACAGCCACACCGCTATCTGTATAAACATGGAAATATCTACACCACCATATGAATAAACTTGGAAATATCTACACCGATATCTCTAAAAATATGGAAATATCTACACCGCTATCTGCATAAACTTGGAAATATCTACACCGCCATCTGTTTAAACAAGGAAATATCTTCACCGCTATCTGTATAAACATGGAAATATCTCCACCGCAATCTGTATCAACATGGAAATAACATCGCTATCTCTATATACATGGAAATAGCCACACCGCTATCTGTATAAACATGGAAATATCTACACTGCCATCTGTAAAAACATGGAAATATCTACACAGTCTTCTTTAGAAACATGGAAATATCTACCTCTCCATCTGTATAAACATGGAAATATATGCAATTCCATCTGTATACACATGGAAATATCAACACAGCCATCTGTATAAACTTGGAAATATCTACACCGCTATCTGTATAAACATGGAAATACCTTCACCGCTATCTGTATAAACATGGAAATATCTACACCGCTATCTGTATAAACATGGAAATATCTACACCGCTATCTGTATAAACTTGGAAATATCTACACCGTCATCAGTATAAACATAGAAATACCTACACAATCATCTGTATAAATATGGAAATATCTACACCACTATCCGTATAAACATGGAAATGTCTTCACTGCGATCTGTATAAGCATGGAAATATCTACACAGCCATCTCTATAAACATGGAAATATCTACGTCGCTATCTGTATAAACATGGAAATAGCCACACCGTTTTCTGTATAAAGATGGAAATATCTACACCGCCATCTGTCAAAAAATGGAAATATATACACAGTTATCTGTGTAAACATGGAATTATCTACAACTCCATCTGTATAAACATGGAAATATCTACACCGCTATCTGTATAAACTTGGGAATATCTACACCACCATCTCTATAAACATGGAAATATCTCCAACGCTATCGTTATAAACCTAGAATTATCTCCACCGCTATCTGTATAAACATGGAAATATCTCCACTGCTATCTGTATAAACATGGAAATATCTAAACCGCTATCTGTATTAACATGGAAATATCTACAACGCTATATGTATAAACATGGAAATATCTGCACTGCTATATGTATAAACATGGAAATATCTACATCGCTATCTGTATAAACATGGAAATAGCCACACCGCTATCAGTATAAACATGGAAATATCTACACCGCCTTGTGTAAAAACAAGGAAATATCTACACAGTCATCTGTAGAAACAAGGAAGTATCTATACCTCCATCTGTATAAACATGGAAATACCTACACTGCCATCTGTATACATATGGAAATATCTACACGGCAATCTGTATAAATATGGAAATATCTACACCGGTATCTCTACAAACATGGAAATACCTACACCGCTATCTGTATAAACATGGAAATATCTACACCGCTATCTGTATAAACATGGAAATATCTACACCGACATCTGTATAAACATGGAAATATCTACACCGCTGTCTGTATAAACATGGAAATATCTACACAACTATCTGTATAAACATGGAAATATCTACACAGCCATATGAATAAACTTGGAAATATCTACACCGATATCTCTAAAAATTTGGAAATATCTACACCGCTATCCGCATAAACTTGGAAATATCTACACCGCCATCTGTATAAACATGGAAATATCTTCACCGCTATCTGTATAAACATGGAAATATCTCCACCTCTATCTGTATAAACATGGAAGTAACTACATCGCTATCTCTATAAACATGGAAATAGCCACACCGCTATCTGTATAAACATGGAAATATCTACACTGCCATCTGTAAATACATGGAAATATCTAAACAGTCATCTGAAGAAACATGGAAATATCTACATCTCCATCTGTATAAACATGGAAATATATACAATGCCATCTGTATACACATAGAAATATCAACACAGCCATCTGTATAAACATGGAAATATCTACACCGCTATCTGTATAAACATGGAAACACCTTCACCGCTATCTGTAAACATGGAAATATCTACACCACTATCTATATAAACTTGGAAATATCTACACCGTCATCAGTATAAACATAGAAATACCTACACAGTCATCTGTAAAAACATGGAAATATCTACACCACTATCCGTATAAACATGGAAATGTCTACACTGCGATCTGTATAAACATGGAAATATCTACACAGCCATCTCTATAAACATGGAAATATCTACATCGCTATCTGTAAACATGGAAATAGCCACACCGTTTTCGGTATAAACATGGAAATATCTACACCGCCATCTGTAAAAACATGGAAATATCTACACAGTTATCTGTGTAAACATGGAATTATCTGCACCTCCATCTGTATAAACATGAAAATATCTACACCGCTATCTGTATAAACATGTAAATGTCAACACCGCTATCTGTGTAAACTTGGGAATATCTACACCACCATCTCTATAAACATGGAAATATCTCCAACGCTATCGTTATAAACCTAGAAATATCTCCACCGCTAACTGTATAAACATGGAAATATCTCCACCGCTATCTGTATAAACATGGAAATATCTGCACCGCTATCTGTATAAACATGGAAATATCTACAACGCTATATGTATAAACACGGAAATATCTGCACCGCTATATGTATAAGCATGGAAATATCTACATCGCTATCTGTATAAACATGGAAATAGCCACACCGCTATCAGTATAAACATGGACATATCTACACCGCCATGTGTAAAAACATGGAAATATCTACACAGTCATCTGTAGAAACAAGGAAGTATCTACACCTCCATCTGTATAAACATGGAATTATCTACACTGCCATCTGTATACACATGGAAATATCTACACGGCAATCTGTATAAACATGGAAATATCTAAACCGCTATCTCTACAAACATGGAAATACCCACACCGCTATCTGTATAAACATGGAAATATCTAAACCGCTATCTGTATAAACATGGAAATATCTCCACCGCTATCTGTATAAACTTGGGAATATCTACACCGCCATCTCTATGAACATGGAAATATCTTCAACGCTGTTGTTATAAACCTAGAAATATCTCCACCGCTATCTGTATAAACATGGAAATCTCTACAACGCCATGTGTAAAAACATGGAAATATCTACATAGTCATCTGTAGAAACATGGAAATATCTAAATCTCCATCTGTATACACATGGAAATATCTCCACTGCCATCAGTATACACATGGAAATATCAACACAGCCATCTGTATAAACATGGAAATATCTACAGCGCTATCTGTATAAACATGGAAATACCTACACCGCTATCTGTATAAACATGGAAATATCTACACCGCTATCTGTACAAACATGGAAATATCTCCACCACTATCTCTGTTAACATGGAATTATCTACACTTCTATCTGTATAAACATGGAAATATCTCCAACACAATCTGTATAAACATGGAAATTCCTACACCGCTATCAGTATAAACATGGAAATATCTACACCGCTATCTGTATAAACATGGAAATATCTACACCACTATCTGTATAAACATGGAAATATCTATATCTGTATCTGTATAAACATGGAAATATCTCCACTGCTATCTCTGTAAACATGGAAATATCTCCACCGCTATCTCCATAAACATGGAAATATCTACAACGCTATATTTATTTACATGGATATATCTACACTGCTATCTGAATAAATATGGAAATATCAACACCGCTATCTCTATAAACTTGGAAATAACTACACTGCTATCTGTATAAACATGGAAATATCTACAACGCTATCACCATAAACATGGAAATATCTACACTACTATCTGCATAAACTTGGAAATATCTACACTGCCATCTGAATAAACATGGAAATATCTACACTGCCATCTGCATAAACATGGAAATACCTACACAGCCTTCTCTGTAAACATGGAAATATCTACACTGCAATCTGTGTAAACATGGAAATATGTACATCGTTATCTGTGTAAACATGGAAATATTTCGAACGCTATCCCTGTAAACATGGAAATATATCCACCGCAATCTCTATAAACATGGAAATATCAACACCACTATCTGCATAAACATGGAAATATCTACAATGCCATCTGTATAAACATGGAAACAGCCACACCGCTATCTGTATAAACATGGAAATATCTACACCACCATATGAATAAACTTGGAAATATCTACACCGATATCTCTAAAAATATGGAAATATCTACACCGCTATCTGCATAAACTTGGAAATATCTACACCGCCATCTGTTTAAACAAGGAAATATCTTCACCGCTATCTGTATAAACATGGAAATATCT
Organism: Pan paniscus; assembly: GCF_029289425.2. NCBI lineage: Eukaryota > Metazoa > Chordata > Mammalia > Primates > Hominidae > Pan > Pan paniscus. The sequence continues at coordinate 7,813,452 of NC_073256.2, forward strand.
CCACCGCAATCTGTATCAACATGGAAATAACATCGCTATCTCTATATACATGGAAATAGCCACACCGCTATCTGTATAAACATGGAAATATCTACACTGCCATCTGTAAAAACATGGAAATATCTACACAGTCTTCTTTAGAAACATGGAAATATCTACCTCTCCATCTGTATAAACATGGAAATATATGCAATTCCATCTGTATACACATGGAAATATCAACACAGCCATCTGTATAAACTTGGAAATATCTACACCGCTATCTGTATAAACATGGAAATACCTTCACCGCTATCTGTATAAACATGGAAATATCTACACCGCTATCTGTATAAACATGGAAATATCTACACCGCTATCTGTATAAACTTGGAAATATCTACACCGTCATCAGTATAAACATAGAAATACCTACACAATCATCTGTATAAATATGGAAATATCTACACCACTATCCGTATAAACATGGAAATGTCTTCACTGCGATCTGTATAAGCATGGAAATATCTACACAGCCATCTCTATAAACATGGAAATATCTACGTCGCTATCTGTATAAACATGGAAATAGCCACACCGTTTTCTGTATAAAGATGGAAATATCTACACCGCCATCTGTCAAAAAATGGAAATATATACACAGTTATCTGTGTAAACATGGAATTATCTACAACTCCATCTGTATAAACATGGAAATATCTACACCGCTATCTGTATAAACTTGGGAATATCTACACCACCATCTCTATAAACATGGAAATATCTCCAACGCTATCGTTATAAACCTAGAATTATCTCCACCGCTATCTGTATAAACATGGAAATATCTCCACTGCTATCTGTATAAACATGGAAATATCTAAACCGCTATCTGTATTAACATGGAAATATCTACAACGCTATATGTATAAACATGGAAATATCTGCACTGCTATATGTATAAACATGGAAATATCTACATCGCTATCTGTATAAACATGGAAATAGCCACACCGCTATCAGTATAAACATGGAAATATCTACACCGCCTTGTGTAAAAACAAGGAAATATCTACACAGTCATCTGTAGAAACAAGGAAGTATCTATACCTCCATCTGTATAAACATGGAAATACCTACACTGCCATCTGTATACATATGGAAATATCTACACGGCAATCTGTATAAATATGGAAATATCTACACCGGTATCTCTACAAACATGGAAATACCTACACCGCTATCTGTATAAACATGGAAATATCTACACCGCTATCTGTATAAACATGGAAATATCTACACCGACATCTGTATAAACATGGAAATATCTACACCGCTGTCTGTATAAACATGGAAATATCTACACAACTATCTGTATAAACATGGAAATATCTACACAGCCATATGAATAAACTTGGAAATATCTACACCGATATCTCTAAAAATTTGGAAATATCTACACCGCTATCCGCATAAACTTGGAAATATCTACACCGCCATCTGTATAAACATGGAAATATCTTCACCGCTATCTGTATAAACATGGAAATATCTCCACCTCTATCTGTATAAACATGGAAGTAACTACATCGCTATCTCTATAAACATGGAAATAGCCACACCGCTATCTGTATAAACATGGAAATATCTACACTGCCATCTGTAAATACATGGAAATATCTAAACAGTCATCTGAAGAAACATGGAAATATCTACATCTCCATCTGTATAAACATGGAAATATATACAATGCCATCTGTATACACATAGAAATATCAACACAGCCATCTGTATAAACATGGAAATATCTACACCGCTATCTGTATAAACATGGAAACACCTTCACCGCTATCTGTAAACATGGAAATATCTACACCACTATCTATATAAACTTGGAAATATCTACACCGTCATCAGTATAAACATAGAAATACCTACACAGTCATCTGTAAAAACATGGAAATATCTACACCACTATCCGTATAAACATGGAAATGTCTACACTGCGATCTGTATAAACATGGAAATATCTACACAGCCATCTCTATAAACATGGAAATATCTACATCGCTATCTGTAAACATGGAAATAGCCACACCGTTTTCGGTATAAACATGGAAATATCTACACCGCCATCTGTAAAAACATGGAAATATCTACACAGTTATCTGTGTAAACATGGAATTATCTGCACCTCCATCTGTATAAACATGAAAATATCTACACCGCTATCTGTATAAACATGTAAATGTCAACACCGCTATCTGTGTAAACTTGGGAATATCTACACCACCATCTCTATAAACATGGAAATATCTCCAACGCTATCGTTATAAACCTAGAAATATCTCCACCGCTAACTGTATAAACATGGAAATATCTCCACCGCTATCTGTATAAACATGGAAATATCTGCACCGCTATCTGTATAAACATGGAAATATCTACAACGCTATATGTATAAACACGGAAATATCTGCACCGCTATATGTATAAGCATGGAAATATCTACATCGCTATCTGTATAAACATGGAAATAGCCACACCGCTATCAGTATAAACATGGACATATCTACACCGCCATGTGTAAAAACATGGAAATATCTACACAGTCATCTGTAGAAACAAGGAAGTATCTACACCTCCATCTGTATAAACATGGAATTATCTACACTGCCATCTGTATACACATGGAAATATCTACACGGCAATCTGTATAAACATGGAAATATCTAAACCGCTATCTCTACAAACATGGAAATACCCACACCGCTATCTGTATAAACATGGAAATATCTAAACCGCTATCTGTATAAACATGGAAATATCTCCACCGCTATCTGTATAAACTTGGGAATATCTACACCGCCATCTCTATGAACATGGAAATATCTTCAACGCTGTTGTTATAAACCTAGAAATATCTCCACCGCTATCTGTATAAACATGGAAATCTCTACAACGCCATGTGTAAAAACATGGAAATATCTACATAGTCATCTGTAGAAACATGGAAATATCTAAATCTCCATCTGTATACACATGGAAATATCTCCACTGCCATCAGTATACACATGGAAATATCAACACAGCCATCTGTATAAACATGGAAATATCTACAGCGCTATCTGTATAAACATGGAAATACCTACACCGCTATCTGTATAAACATGGAAATATCTACACCGCTATCTGTACAAACATGGAAATATCTCCACCACTATCTCTGTTAACATGGAATTATCTACACTTCTATCTGTATAAACATGGAAATATCTCCAACACAATCTGTATAAACATGGAAATTCCTACACCGCTATCAGTATAAACATGGAAATATCTACACCGCTATCTGTATAAACATGGAAATATCTACACCACTATCTGTATAAACATGGAAATATCTATATCTGTATCTGTATAAACATGGAAATATCTCCACTGCTATCTCTGTAAACATGGAAATATCTCCACCGCTATCTCCATAAACATGGAAATATCTACAACGCTATATTTATTAACATGGATATATCTACACTGCTATCTGAATAAATATGGAAATATCAACACCGCTATCTCTATAAACTTGGAAATAACTACACTGCTATCTGTATAAACATGGAAATATCTACAACGCTATCACCATAAACATGGAAATATCTACACTACTATCTGCATAAACTTGGAAATATCTACACTGCCATCTGAATAAACATGGAAATATCTACACTGCCATCTGCATAAACATGGAAATACCTACACAGCCTTCTCTGTAAACATGGAAATATCTACACTGCAATCTGTATAAACATGGAAATATGTACATCGTTATCTGTGTAAACATGGAAATATTTCGAACGCTATCCCTGTAAACATGGAAATATATCCACCGCAATCTCTATAAACATGGAAATATCAACACCACTATCTGCATAAACATGGAAATATCTACAATGCCATCTGTATAAACATGGAAACAGCCACACCGCTATCTGTATAAACATGGAAATATCTACACCACCATATGAATAAACTTGGAAATATCTACACCGATATCTCTAAAAATATGGAAATATCTACACCGCTATCTGCATAAACTTGGAAATATCTACACCGCCATCTGTTTAAACAAGGAAATATCTTCACCGCTATCTGTATAAACATGGAAATATCTCCACCGCAATCTGTATCAACATGGAAATAACATCGCTATCTCTATAAACATGGAAATAGCCACACCGCTATCTGTATAAACATGGAAATATCTACACTGCCATCTGTAAAAACATGGAAATATCTACACAGTCTTCTTTAGAAACATGGAAATATCTACCTCTCCATCTGTATAAACATGGAAATATATGCAATTCCATCTGTATACACATGGAAATATCAACACAGCCATCTGTATAAACTTGGAAATATCTACACCGCTATCTGTATAAACATGGAAATACCTTCACCGCTATCTGTATAAACATGGAAATATCTACACCGCTATCTGTATAAACATGGAAATATCTACACCGCTATCTGTATAAACTTGGAAATATCTACACCGTCATCAGTATAAACATAGAAATACCTACACAATCATCTGTATAAATATGGAAATATCTACACCACTATCCGTATAAACATGGAAATGTCTTCACTGCGATCTGTATAAGCATGGAAATATCTACACAGCCATCTCTATAAACATGGAAATATCTACGTCGCTATCTGTATAAACATGGAAATAGCCACACCGTTTTCTGTATAAAGATGGAAATATCTACACCGCCATCTGTCAAAAAATGGAAATATATACACAGTTATCTGTGTAAACATGGAATTATCTACAACTCCATCTGTATAAACATGGAAATATCTACACCGCTATCTGTATAAACTTGGGAATATCTACACCACCATCTCTATAAACATGGAAATATCTCCAACGCTATCGTTATAAACCTAGAATTATCTCCACCGCTATCTGTATAAACATGGAAATATCTCCACTGCTATCTGTATAAACATGGAAATATCTAAACCGCTATCTGTATTAACATGGAAATATCTACAACGCTATATGTATAAACATGGAAATATCTGCACTGCTATATGTATAAACATGGAAATATCTACATCGCTATCTGTATAAACATGGAAATAGCCACACCGCTATCAGTATAAACATGGAAATATCTACACCGCCTTGTGTAAAAACAAGGAAATATCTACACAGTCATCTGTAGAAACAAGGAAGTATCTATACCTCCATCTGTATAAACATGGAAATACCTACACTGCCATCTGTATACATATGGAAATATCTACACGGCAATCTGTATAAATATGGAAATATCTACACCGGTATCTCTACAAACATGGAAATACCTACACCGCTATCTGTATAAACATGGAAATATCTACACCGCTATCTGTATAAACATGGAAATATCTACACCGACATCTGTATAAACATGGAAATATCTACACCGCTGTCTGTATAAACATGGAAATATCTACACAACTATCTGTATAAACATGGAAATATCTACACAGCCATATGAATAAACTTGGAAATATCTACACCGATATCTCTAAAAATTTGGAAATATCTACACCGCTATCCGCATAAACTTGGAAATATCTACACCGCCATCTGTATAAACATGGAAATATCTTCACCGCTATCTGTATAAACATGGAAATATCTCCACCTCTATCTGTATAAACATGGAAGTAACTACATCGCTATCTCTATAAACATGGAAATAGCCACACCGCTATCTGTATAAACATGGAAATATCTACACTGCCATCTGTAAATACATGGAAATATCTAAACAGTCATCTGAAGAAACATGGAAATATCTACATCTCCATCTGTATAAACATGGAAATATATACAATGCCATCTGTATACACATAGAAATATCAACACAGCCATCTGTATAAACATGGAAATATCTACACCGCTATCTGTATAAACATGGAAACACCTTCACCGCTATCTGTAAACATGGAAATATCTACACCACTATCTATATAAACTTGGAAATATCTACACCGTCATCAGTATAAACATAGAAATACCTACACAGTCATCTGTAAAAACATGGAAATATCTACACCACTATCCGTATAAACATGGAAATGTCTACACTGCGATCTGTATAAACATGGAAATATCTACACAGCCATCTCTATAAACATGGAAATATCTACATCGCTATCTGTAAACATGGAAATAGCCACACCGTTTTCGGTATAAACATGGAAATATCTACACCGCCATCTGTAAAACATGGAAATATCTACACAGTTATCTGTGTAAACATGGAATTATCTGCACCTCCATCTGTATAAACATGAAAATATCTACACCGCTATCTGTATAAACATGTAAATGTCAACACCGCTATCTGTGTAAACTTGGGAATATCTACACCACCATCTCTATAAACATGGAAATATCTCCAACGCTATCGTTATAAACCTAGAAATATCTCCACCGCTAACTGTATAAACATGGAAATATCTCCACCGCTATCTGTATAAACATGGAAATATCTGCACCGCTATCTGTATAAACATGGAAATATCTACAACGCTATATGTATAAACACGGAAATATCTGCACCGCTATATGTATAAACATGGAAATATCTACATCGCTATCTGTATAAACATGGAAGTAGCCACACCGCTATCAGTATAAACATGGAAATATCTACACCGCCATGTGTAAAAACATGTAAATATCTACACAGTCATCTGTAGAAACAAGGAAGTATCTACACCTCCATCTGTATAAACATGGAATTATCTACACTGCCATCTGTATACACATGGAAATATCTACACGGCAATCTGTATAAACATGGAAATATCTACACCGCTATCTCTACAAACATGGAAATACACACACCGCTATCTGTATAAACATGGAAATATCTAAACCCCCATCTGTATAAACATGGAAATATCTCCACCGCTATCTGTATAAACTTGGGAATATCTACACCGCCATCTCTATGAACATGGAAATATCTTCAACGCTGTTGTTATAAACCTAGAAATATCTCCACCGCTATCTGTATAAACATGGAAATCTCTACAACGCCATGTGTAAAAACATGGAAATATCTACATAGTCATCTGTAGAAACATGGAAATATCTAAATCTCCATCTGTATACACATGGAAATATCTCCACTGCCATCAGTATACACATGGAAATATCAACACAGCCATCTGTATAAACATGGAAATATCTACAGCGCTATCTGTATAAACATGGAAATAACTACACCGCTATCTGTATAAACATGGAAATATCTACACCGCTATCTGTACAAACATGGAAATATCTCCACCACTATCTCTGTTAACATGGAATTATCTGCACTTCTATCTGCATAAACATGGAAATATCTCCAACACAATCAGTATAAACATGGAAATTCCTACACCGCTATCTGTATAAACATGGAAATATCTACATCTGTATCTGTATAAACATGGAAATATCTCCACTGCTATCTCTGTAAACATGGAAATATCTCCACCGCTATCTCCATAAACATGGAAATATCTACACCGCTATATTTATTAACATGGAAATATCTACACCGCTACCTGCATAAATGTGGAAATATCTACACCGCTATCTCTATAAACTTGGAAATAACTACACTGCTATCTGTATAAACATGGAAATATCTACAACACTATCTCCATAAACATGGTAATATCTACACTACTATCTGCATAAACTTGGAAATATCTACACTGCCATCTGAATAAACATGGAAATATCTACACAGCCATCTGCATAGACATGGAAATATCTACACAGCCTTCTCTGTAAACATGGAAATATCTACACTGCTATCTGTATAAACATGGAAATATGTACATCGTTATCTGTGTAAACATGGAAATATTTCGACCGCTATCCCTATAAACATGGAAATATATCCACCGCAATCTCTATAAACATGGAAATATCTACACCACTATCTGTATAAACATGGAAATATCTACAATGCCATCTGTATAAACATGGAAACAGCCACACCGCTATCTGTATAAACATGGAAATATCTACACCACCATATGAATAAACTTGGAAATATCTACACCGATATCTCTAAAAATATGGAAATATCTACACCGCTATCTGCATAAACTTGGAAATATCTACACCGCCATCTGTTTAAACAAGGAAATATCTTCACCGCTATCTGTATAAACATGGAAATATCTCCACCGCTATCTGTATCTACATGGAAATAACTTCGCTATCTCTATAAACATGGAAATAGCCACACCGCTATCTGTATAAACATGGAAATATCTACACTGCCATCTGTAAAAACATGGAAATATCTACACAGTCATCTTTAGAAACATGCAAATATCTACATCTCCATCTGTATAAACATGGAAATATATACAATGCCATCTGTATACACATAGAAATATCAACACAGCCATCTGTATAAACATGGAAATATCTACACCGCTATCTGTATAAACATGGAAACACCTTCACCGCTATCTGTATAAACATGGAAATATCTACACCACTATCTGTATAAACATGGAAATATCTACACCGCTATCTGTATAAACATGGAAATATCTGCACCGCTATTTGTATAAACATGGAAATATCTACAACGCTATATGTATAAACACGGAAATATCTGCACCGCTATATGTATAAGCATGGAAATATCTACATCGCTATCTGTATAAACATGGAAATAGCCACACCGCTATCAGTATAAACATGGACATATCTACACCGCCATGTGTAAAAACATGGAAATATCTACACAGTCATCTGTAGAAACAAGGAAGTATCTACACCTCCATCTGTATAAACATGGAATTATCTACACTGCCATCTGTATACACATGGAAATATCTACACGGCAATCTGTATAAACATGGAAATATCTAAACCGCTATCTCTACAAACATGGAAATACCCACACCGCTATCTGTATAAACATGGAAATATCTAAACCGCTATCTGTATAAACATGGAAATATCTCCACCGCTATCTGTATAAACTTGGGAATATCTACACCGCCATCTCTATGAACATGGAAATATCTTCAACGCTGTTGTTATAAACCTAGAAATATCTCCACCGCTATCTGTATAAACATGGAAATCTCTACAACGCCATGTGTAAAAACATGGAAATATCTACATAGTCATCTGTAGAAACATGGAAATATCTAAATCTCCATCTGTATACACATGGAAATATCTCCACTGCCATCAGTATACACATGGAAATATCAACACAGCCATCTGTATAAACATGGAAATATCTACAGCGCTATCTGTATAAACATGGAAATACCTACACCGCTATCTGTATAAACATGGAAATATCTACACCGCTATCTGTACAAACATGGAAATATCTCCACCACTATCTCTGTTAACATGGAATTATCTACACTTCTATCTGTATAAACATGGAAATATCTCCAACACAATCTGTATAAACATGGAAATTCCTACACCGCTATCTGTATAAACATGGAAATATCTACACCGCTATCTGTATAAACATGGAAATATCTACACCACTATCTGTATAAACATGGAAATATCTATATCTGTATCTGTATAAACATGGAAATATCTCCACTGCTATCTCTGTAAACATGGAAATATCTCCACCGCTATCTCCATAAACATGGAAATATCTACAACGCTATATTTATTAACATGGATATATCTACACTGCTATCTGAATAAATATGGAAATATCTACACCGCTATCTCTATAAACTTGGAAATAACTACACTGCTATCTGTAAAAACATGGAAATATCTACAATGCTATCACCATAAACATGGAAATATCTACACTACTATCTGCATAAACTTGGAAATATCTACACTGCCATCTGAATAAACATGGAAATATCTACACTGCCATCTGCATAAACATGGAAATACCTACACAGCCTTCTCTGTAAACATGGAAATATCTACACTGCAATCTGTATAAACATGGAAATATGTACATCGTTATCTGTGTAAACATGGAAATATTTCGAACGCTATCCCTGTAAACATGGAAATATATCCACCGCAATCTCTATAAACATGGAAATATCAACACCACTATCTGCATAAACATGGAAATATCTACAATGCCATCTGTATAAACATGGAAACAGCCACACCGCTATCTGTATAAACATGGAAATATCTACACCACCATATGAATAAACTTGGAAATATCTACACCGATATCTCTAAAAATATGGAAATATCTACACCGCTATCTGCATAAACTTGGAAATATCTACACCGCCATCTGTTTAAACAAGGAAATATCTTCACCGCTATCTGTATAAACATGGAAATATCTCCACCGCAATCTGTATCAACATGGAAATAACATCGCTATCTCTATAAACATGGAAATAGCCACACCGCTATCTGTATAAACATGGAAATATCTACACTGCCATCTGTAAAAACATGGAAATATCTACACAGTCTTCTTTAGAAACATGGAAATATCTACCTCTCCATCTGTATAAACATGGAAATATATGCAATTCCATCTGTATACACATGGAAATATCAACACAGCCATCTGTATAAACTTGGAAATATCTACACCGCTATCTGTATAAACATGGAAATACCTTCACCGCTATCTGTATAAACATGGAAATATCTACACCGCTATCTGTATAAACATGGAAATATCTACACCGCTATCTGTATAAACTTGGAAATATCTACACCGTCATCAGTATAAACATAGAAATACCTACACAATCATCTGTATAAATATGGAAATATCTACACCACTATCCGTATAAACATGGAAATGTCTTCACTGCGATCTGTATAAGCATGGAAATATCTACACAGTCATCTCTATAAACATGGAAATATCTACGTCGCTATCTGTATAAACATGGAAATAGCCACACCGTTTTCTGTATAAAGATGGAAATATCTACACCGCCATCTGTGAAAAAATGGAAATATATACACAGTTATCTGTGTAAACATGGAATTATCTACAACTCCATCTGTATAAACATGGAAATATCTACACCGCTATCTGTATAAACTTGGGAATATCTACACCACCATCTCTATAAACATGGAAATATCTCCAACGCTATCGTTATAAACCTAGAATTATCTCCACCGCTATCTGTATAAACATGGAAATATCTCCACTGCTATCTGTGTAAACATGGAAATATCTAAACCGCTATCTGTATTAACATGGAAATATCTACAACGCTATATGTATAAACATGGAAATATCTGCACTGCTATATGTATAAACATGGAAATATCTACATCGCTATCTGTATAAACATGGAAATAGCCACACCGCTATCAGTATAAACATGGAAATATCTACACCGCCTTGTGTAAAAACATGGAAATATCTACACAGTCATCTGTAGAAACAAGGAAGTATCTACACCTCCATCTGTATAAACATGGAAATACCTACACTGCCATCTGTATACATATGGAAATATCTACACGGCAATCTGTATAAATATGGAAATATCTACACCGGTATCTCTACAAACATGGAAATACCTACACCGCTATCTGTATAAACATGGAAATATCTACACCGCTATCTGTATAAACATGGAAATATCTACACCGACATCTGTATAAACATGGAAATATCTACACCGCTGTCTGTATAAACATGGAAATATCTACACAACTATCTGTATAAACATGGAAATATCTACACAGCCATATGAATAAACTTGGAAATATCTACACCGATATCTCTAAAAATTTGGAAATATCTTCACCGCTATCCGCATAAACTTGGAAATATCTACACCGCCATCTGTATAAACATGGAAATATCTTCACCGCTATCTGTATAAACATGGAAATATCTCCACCTCTATCTGTATAAACATGGAAGTAACTACATCGCTATCTCTATAAACATGGAAATAGCCACACCGCTATCTGTATAAACATGGAAATATCTACACTGCCATCTGTAAATACATGGAAATATCTAAACAGTCATCTGAAGAAACATGGAAATATCTACATCTCCATCTGTATAAACATGGAAATATATACAATGCCATCTGTATACACATAGAAATATCAACACAGCCATCTGTATAAACATGGAAATATCTACACCGCTATCTGTATAAACATGGAAACACCTTCACCGCTATCTGTAAGCATGGAAATATCTACACCACTATCTATATAAACTTGGAAATATCTACACCGTCATCAGTATAAACATAGAAATACCTACACAGTCATCTGTAAAAACATGGAAATATCTACACCACTATCCGTATAAACATGGAAATGTCTACACTGCGATCTGTATAAACATGGAAATATCTACACAGCCATCTCTATAAACATGGAAATATCTACATCGCTATCTGTAAACATGGAAATAGCCACACCGTTTTCGGTATAAACATGGAAATATCTACACCGCCATCTGTAAAAACATGGAAATATCTATACAGTTATCTGTGTAAACATGGAATTATCTGCACCTCCATCTGTATAAACATGAAAATATCTACACCGCTATCTGTATAAACATGTAAATGTCAACACCGCTATCTGTGTAAACTTGGGAATATCTACACCACCATCTCTATAAACATGGAAATATCTCCAACGCTATCGTTATAAACCTAGAAATATCTCCACCGCTAACTGTATAAACATGGAAATATCTCCACCGCTATCTGTATAAACATGGAAATATCTGCACCGCTATCTGTATAAACATGGAAATATCTACAACGCTATATGTATAAACACGGAAATATCTGCACCGCTATATGTATAAGCATGGAAATATCTACATCGCTATCTGTATAAACATGGAAATAGCCACACCGCTATCAGTATAAACATGGACATATCTACACCGCCATGTGTAAAAACATGGAAATATCTACACAGTCATCTGTAGAAACAAGGAAGTATCTACACCTCCATCTGTATAAACATGGAATTATCTACACTGCCATCTGTATACACATGGAAATATCTACACGGCAATCTGTATAAACATGGAAATATCTAAACCGCTATCTCTACAAACATGGAAATACCCACACCGCTATCTGTATAAACATGGAAATATCTAAACCGCTATCTGTATAAACATGGAAATATCTCCACCGCTATCTGTATAAACTTGGGAATATCTACACCGCCATCTCTATGAACATGGAAATATCTTCAACGCTGTTGTTATAAACCTAGAAATATCTCCACCGCTATCTGTATAAACATGGAAATCTCTACAACGCCATGTGTAAAAACATGGAAATATCTACATAGTCATCTGTAGAAACATGGAAATATCTAAATCTCCATCTGTATACACATGGAAATATCTCCACTGCCATCAGTATACACATGGAAATATCAACACAGCCATCTGTATAAACATGGAAATATCTACAGCGCTATCTGTATAAACATGGAAATACCTACACCGCTATCTGTATAAACATGGAAATATCTACACCGCTATCTGTACAAACATGGAAATATCTCCACCACTATCTCTGTTAACATGGAATTATCTACACTTCTATCTGTATAAACATGGAAATATCTCCAACACAATCTGTATAAACATGGAAATTCCTACACCGCTATCAGTATAAACATGGAAATATCTACACCGCTATCTGTATAAACATGGAAATATCTACACCACTATCTGTATAAACATGGAAATATCTATATCTGTATCTGTATAAACATGGAAATATCTCCACTGCTATCTCTGTAAACATGGAAATATCTCCACCGCTATCTCCATAAACATGGAAATATCTACAACGCTATATTTATTAACATGGATATATCTACACTGCTATCTGAATAAATATGGAAATATCTACACCGCTATCTCTATAAACTTGGAAATAACTACACTGCTATCTGTATAAACATGGAAATATCTACAACGCTATCACCATAAACATGGAAATATCTACACTACTATCTGCATAAACTTGGAAATATCTACACTGCCATCTGAATAAACATGGAAATATCTACACTGCCATCTGCATAAACATGGAAATACCTACACAGCCTTCTCTGTAAACATGGAAATATCTACACTGCAATCTGTATAAACATGGAAATATGTACATCGTTATCTGTGTAAACATGGAAATATTTCGAACGCTAACCCTGTAAACATGGAAATATATCCACCGCAATCTCTATAAACATGGAAATATCAACACCACTATCTGCATAAACATGGAAATATCTACAATGCCATCTGTATAAACATGGAAACAGCCACACCGCTATCTGTATAAACATGGAAATATCTACACCACCATATGAATAAACTTGGAAATATCTACACCGACATCTCTAAAAATATGGAAATATCTACACCGCTATCTGCATAAACTTGGAAATATCTACACCGCCATCTGTTTAAACAAGGAAATATCTTCACCGCTATCTGTATAAACATGGAAATATCTCCACCGCAATCTGTATCAACATGGAAATAACATCGCTATCTCTATATACATGGAAATAGCCACACCGCTATCTGTATAAACATGGAAATATCTACACTGCCATCTGTAAAAACATGGAAATATCTACACAGTCTTCTTTAGAAACATGGAAATATCTACCTCTCCATCTGTATAAACATGGAAATATATGCAATTCCATCTGTATACACATGGAAATATCAACACAGCCATCTGTATAAACTTGGAAATATCTACACCGCTATCTGTATAAACATGGAAATACCTTCACCGCTATCTGTATAAACATGGAAATATCTACACCGCTATCTGTATAAACATGGAAATATCTACACCGCTATCTGTATAAACTTGGAAATATCTACACCGTCATCAGTATAAACATAGAAATACCTACACAATCATCTGTATAAATATGGAAATATCTACACCACTATCCGTATAAACATGGAAATGTCTTCACTGCGATCTGTATAAGCATGGAAATATCTACACAGCCATCTCTATAAACATGGAAATATCTACGTCGCTATCTGTATAAACATGGAAATAGCCACACCGTTTTCTGTATAAAGATGGAAATATCTACACCGCCATCTGTCAAAAAATGGAAATATATACACAGTTATCTGTGTAAACATGGAATTATCTACAACTCCATCTGTATAAACATGGAAATATCTACACCGCTATCTGTATAAACTTGGGAATATCTACACCACCATCTCTATAAACATGGAAATATCTCCAACGCTATCGTTATAAACCTAGAATTATCTCCACCGCTATCTGTATAAACATGGAAATATCTCCACTGCTATCTGTATAAACATGGAAATATCTAAACCGCTATCTGTATTAACATGGAAATATCTACAACGCTATATGTATAAACATGGAAATATCTGCACTGCTATATGTGTAAACATGGAAATATCTACATCGCTATCTGTATAAACATGGAAATAGCCACACCGCTATCAGTATAAACATGGAAATATCTACACCGCCTTGTGTAAAAACATGGAAATATCTACACAGTCATCTGTAGAAACAAGGAAGTATCTATACCTCCATCTGTATAAACATGGAAATACCTACACTGCCATCTGTATACATATGGAAATATCTACACGGCAATCTGTATAAATATGGAAATATCTACACCGGTATCTCTACAAACATGGAAATACCTACACCGCTATCTGTATAAACATGGAAATATCTACACCGCTATCTGTATAAACATGGAAATATCTACACTGACATCTGTATAAACATGGAAATATCTACACCGCTGTCTGTATAAACATGGAAATATCTACACAACTATCTGTATAAACATGGAAATATCTACACAGCCATATGAATAAACTTGGAAATATCTACACCGATATCTCTAAAAATTTGGAAATATCTTCACCGCTATCCGCATAAACTTGGAAATATCTACACCGCCATCTGTATAAACATGGAAATATCTTCACCGCTATCTGTATAAACATGGAAATATCTCCACCTCTATCTGTATAAACATGGAAGTAACTACATCGCTATCTCTATAAACATGGAAATAGCCACACCGCTATCTGTATAAACATGGAAATATCTACACTGCCATCTGTAAATACATGGAAATATCTAAACAGTCATCTGAAGAAACATGGAAATATCTACATCTCCATCTGTATAAACATGGAAATATATACAATGCCATCTGTATACACATAGAAATATCAACACAGCCATCTGTATAAACATGGAAATATCTACACCGCCATCTGTATAAACATGGAAACACCTTCACCGCTATCTGTAAGCATGGAAATATCTACACCACTATCTATATAAACTTGGAAATATCTACACCGTCATCAGTATAAACATAGAAATACCTACACAGTCATCTGTAAAAACATGGAAATATCTACACCACTATCCGTATAAACATGGAAATGTCTACACTGCGATCTGTATAAACATGGAAATATCTACACAGCCATCTCTATAAACATGGAAATATCTACATCGCTATCTGTAAACATGGAAATAGCCACACCGTTTTCGGTATAAACATGGAAATATCTACACCGCCATCTGTAAAAACATGGAAATATCTACACAGTTATCTGTGTAAACATGGAATTATCTGCACCTCCATCTGTATAAACATGAAAATATCTACACCGCTATCTGTATAAACATGTAAATGTCAACACCGCTATCTGTGTAAACTTGGGAATATCTACACCACCATCTCTATAAACATGGAAATATCTCCAACGCTATCGTTATAAACCTAGAAATATCTCCACCGCTAACTGTATAAACATGGAAATATCTCCACCGCTATCTGTATAAACATGGAAATATCTGCACCGCTATCTGTATAAACATGGAAATATCTACAACGCTATATGTATAAACACGGAAATATCTGCACCGCTATATGTATAAGCATGGAAATATCTACATCGCTATCTGTATAAACATGGAAATAGCCACACCGCTATCAGTATAAACATGGACATATCTACACCGCCATGTGTAAAAACATGGAAATATCTACACAGTCATCTGTAGAAACAAGGAAGTATCTACACCTCCATCTGTATAAACATGGAATTATCTACACTGCCATCTGTATACACATGGAAATATCTACACGGCAATCTGTATAAACATGGAAATATCTAAACCGCTATCTCTACAAACATGGAAATACCCACACCGCTATCTGTATAAACATGGAAATATCTAAACCGCTATCTGTATAAACATGGAAATATCTCCACCGCTATCTGTATAAACTTGGGAATATCTACACCGCCATCTCTATGAACATGGAAATATCTTCAACGCTGTTGTTATAAACCTAGAAATATCTCCACCGCTATCTGTATAAACATGGAAATCTCTACAACGCCATGTGTAAAAACATGGAAATATCTACATAGTCATCTGTAGAAACATGGAAATATCTAAATCTCCATCTGTATACACATGGAAATATCTCCACTGCCATCAGTATACACATGGAAATATCAACACAGCCATCTGTATAAACATGGAAATATCTACAGCGCTATCTGTATAAACATGGAAATACCTACACCGCTATCTGTATAAACATGGAAATATCTACACCGCTATCTGTACAAACATGGAAATATCTCCACCACTATCTCTGTTAACATGGAATTATCTACACTTCTATCTGTATAAACATGGAAATATCTCCAACACAATCTGTATAAACATGGAAATTCCTACACCGCTATCTGTATAAACATGGAAATATCTACACCGCTATCTGTATAAACATGGAAATATCTACACCACTATCTGTATAAACATGGAAATATCTATATCTGTATCTGTATAAACATGGAAATATCTCCACTGCTATCTCTGTAAACATGGAAATATCTCCACCGCTATCTCCATAAACATGGAAATATCTACAACGCTATATTTATTAACATGGATATATCTACACTGCTATCTGAATAAATATGGAAATATCTACACCGCTATCTCTATAAACTTGGAAATAACTACACTGCTATCTGTAAAAACATGGAAATATCTACAATGCTATCACCATAAACATGGAAATATCTACACTACTATCTGCATAAACTTGGAAATATCTACACTGCCATCTGAATAAACATGGAAATATCTACACTGCCATCTGCATAAACATGGAAATACCTACACAGCCTTCTCTGTAAACATGGAAATATCTACACTGCAATCTGTATAAACATGGAAATATGTACATCGTTATCTGTGTAAACATGGAAATATTTCGAACGCTATCCCTGTAAACATGGAAATATATCCACCGCAATCTCTATAAACATGGAAATATCAACACCACTATCTGCATAAACATGGAAATATCTACAATGCCATCTGTATAAACATGGAAACAGCCACACCGCTATCTGTATAAACATGGAAATATCTACACCACCATATGAATAAACTTGGAAATATCTACACCGATATCTCTAAAAATATGGAAATATCTACACCGCTATCTGCATAAACTTGGAAATATCTACACCGCCATCTGTTTAAACAAGGAAATATCTTCACCGCTATCTGTATAAACATGGAAATATCTCCACCGCAATCTGTATCAACATGGAAATAACATCGCTATCTCTATAAACATGGAAATAGCCACACCGCTATCTGTATAAACATGGAAATATCTACACTGCCATCTGTAAAAACATGGAAATATCTACACAGTCTTCTTTAGAAACATGGAAATATCTACCTCTCCATCTGTATAAACATGGAAATATATGCAATTCCATCTGTATACACATGGAAATATCAACACAGCCATCTGTATAAACTTGGAAATATCTACACCGCTATCTGTATAAACATGGAAATACCTTCACCGCTATCTGTATAAACATGGAAATATCTACACCGCTATCTGTATAAACATGGAAATATCTACACCGCTATCTGTATAAACTTGGAAATATCTACACCGTCATCAGTATAAACATAGAAATACCTACACAATCATCTGTATAAATATGGAAATATCTACACCACTATCCGTATAAACATGGAAATGTCTTCACTGCGATCTGTATAAGCATGGAAATATCTACACAGCCATCTCTATAAACATGGAAATATCTACGTCGCTATCTGTATAAACATGGAAATAGCCACACCGTTTTCTGTATAAAGATGGAAATATCTACACCGCCATCTGTGAAAAAATGGAAATATATACACAGTTATCTGTGTAAACATGGAATTATCTACAACTCCATCTGTATAAACATGGAAATATCTACACCGCTATCTGTATAAACTTGGGAATATCTACACCACCATCTCTATAAACATGGAAATATCTCCAACGCTATCGTTATAAACCTAGAATTATCTCCACCGCTATCTGTATAAACATGGAAATATCTCCACTGCTATCTGTGTAAACATGGAAATATCTAAACCGCTATCTGTATTAACATGGAAATATCTACAACGCTATATGTATAAACATGGAAATATCTGCACTGCTATATGTATAAACATGGAAATATCTACATCGCTATCTGTATAAACATGGAAATAGCCACACCGCTATCAGTATAAACATGGAAATATCTACACCGCCTTGTGTAAAAACATGGAAATATCTACACAGTCATCTGTAGAAACAAGGAAGTATCTACACCTCCATCTGTATAAACATGGAAATACCTACACTGCCATCTGTATACATATGGAAATATCTACACGGCAATCTGTATAAATATGGAAATATCTACACCGGTATCTCTACAAACATGGAAGTACCTACACCGCTATCTGTATAAACATGGAAATATCTACACCGCTATCTGTATAAACATGGAAATATCTACACCGACATCTGTATAAACATGGAAATATCTACACCGCTGTCTGTATAAACATGGAAATATCTACACAACTATCTGTATAAACATGGAAATATCTACACAGCCATATGAATAAACTTGGAAATATCTACACCGATATCTCTAAAAATTTGGAAATATCTTCACCGCTATCCGCATAAACTTGGAAATATCTACACCGCCATCTGTATAAACATGGAAATATCTTCACCGCTATCTGTATAAACATGGAAATATCTCCACCTCTATCTGTATAAACATGGAAGTAACTACATCGCTATCTCTATAAACATGGAAATAGCCACACCGCTATCTGTATAAACATGGAAATATCTACACTGCCATCTGTAAATACATGGAAATATCTAAACAGTCATCTGAAGAAACATGGAAATATCTACATCTCCATCTGTATAAACATGGAAATATATACAATGCCATCTGTATACACATAGAAATATCAACACAGCCATCTGTATAAACATGGAAATATCTACACCGCTATCTGTATAAACATGGAAACACCTTCACCGCTATCTGTAAGCATGGAAATATCTACACCACTATCTATATAAACTTGGAAATATCTACACCGTCATCAGTATAAACATAGAAATACCTACACAGTCATCTGTAAAAACATGGAAATATCTACACCACTATCCGTATAAACATGGAAATGTCTACACTGCGATCTGTATAAACATGGAAATATCTACACAGCCATCTCTATAAACATGGAAATATCTACATCGCTATCTGTAAACATGGAAATAGCCACACCGTTTTCGGTATAAACATGGAAATATCTACACCGCCATCTGTAAAAACATGGAAATATCTATACAGTTATCTGTGTAAACATGGAATTATCTGCACCTCCATCTGTATAAACATGAAAATATCTACACCGCTATCTGTATAAACATGTAAATGTCAACACCGCTATCTGTGTAAACTTGGGAATATCTACACCACCATCTCTATAAACATGGAAATATCTCCAACGCTATCGTTATAAACCTAGAAATATCTCCACCGCTAACTGTATAAACATGGAAATATCTCCACCGCTATCTGTATAAACATGGAAATATCTGCACCGCTATCTGTATAAACATGGAAATATCTACAACGCTATATGTATAAACACGGAAATATCTGCACCGCTATATGTATAAGCATGGAAATATCTACATCGCTATCTGTATAAACATGGAAATAGCCACACCGCTATCAGTATAAACATGGACATATCTACACCGCCATGTGTAAAAACATGGAAATATCTACACAGTCATCTGTAGAAACAAGGAAGTATCTACACCTCCATCTGTATAAACATGGAATTATCTACACTGCCATCTGTATACACATGGAAATATCTACACGGCAATCTGTATAAACATGGAAATATCTAAACCGCTATCTCTACAAACATGGAAATACCCACACCGCTATCTGTATAAACATGGAAATATCTAAACCGCTATCTGTATAAACATGGAAATATCTCCACCGCTATCTGTATAAACTTGGGAATATCTACACCGCCATCTCTATGAACATGGAAATATCTTCAACGCTGTTGTTATAAACCTAGAAATATCTCCACCGCTATCTGTATAAACATGGAAATCTCTACAACGCCATGTGTAAAAACATGGAAATATCTACATAGTCATCTGTAGAAACATGGAAATATCTAAATCTCCATCTGTATACACATGGAAATATCTCCACTGCCATCAGTATACACATGGAAATATCAACACAGCCATCTGTATAAACATGGAAATATCTACAGCGCTATCTGTATAAACATGGAAATACCTACACCGCTATCTGTATAAACATGGAAATATCTACACCGCTATCTGTACAAACATGGAAATATCTCCACCACTATCTCTGTTAACATGGAATTATCTACACTTCTATCTGTATAAACATGGAAATATCTCCAACACAATCTGTATAAACATGGAAATTCCTACACCGCTATCAGTATAAACATGGAAATATCTACACCGCTATCTGTATAAACATGGAGATATCTACACCACTATCTGTATAAACATGGAAATATCTATATCTGTATCTGTATAAACATGGAAATATCTCCACTGCTATCTCTGTAAACATGGAAATATCTCCACCGCTATCTCCATAAACATGGAAATATCTACAACGCTATATTTATTAACATGGATATATCTACACTGCTATCTGAATAAATATGGAAATATCTACACCGCTATCTCTATAAACTTGGAAATAACTACACTGCTATCTGTATAAACATGGAAATATCTACAACGCTATCACCATAAACATGGAAATATCTACACTACTATCTGCATAAACTTGGAAATATCTACACTGCCATCTGAATAAACATGGAAATATCTACACTGCCATCTGCATAAACATGGAAATACCTACACAGCCTTCTCTGTAAACTTGGAAATATCTACACTGCAATCTGTATAAACATGGAAATATGTACATCGTTATCTGTGTAAACATGGAAATATTTCGAACGCTAACCCTGTAAACATGGAAATATATCCACCGCAATCTCTATAAACATGGAAATATCAACACCACTATCTGCATAAACATGGAAATATCTACAATGCCATCTGTATAAACATGGAAACAGCCACACCGCTATCTGTATAAACATGGAAATATCTACACCACCATATGAATAAACTTGGAAATATCTACACCGACATCTCTAAAAATATGGAAATATCTACACCGCTATCTGCATAAACTTGGAAATATCTACACCGCCATCTGTTTAAACAAGGAAATATCTTCACCGCTATCTGTATAAACATGGAAATATCTCCACCGCAATCTGTATCAACATGGAAATAACATCGCTATCTCTATATACATGGAAATAGCCACACCGCTATCTGTATAAACATGGAAATATCTACACTGCCATCTGTAAAAACATGGAAATATCTACACAGTCTTCTTTAGAAACATGGAAATATCTACCTCTCCATCTGTATAAACATGGAAATATATGCAATTCCATCTGTATACACATGGAAATATCAACACAGCCATCTGTATAAACTTGGAAATATCTACACCGCTATCTGTATAAACATGGAAATACCTTCACCGCTATCTGTATAAACATGGAAATATCTACACCGCTATCTGTATAAACATGGAAATATCTACACCGCTATCTGTATAAACTTGGAAATATCTACACCGTCATCAGTATAAACATAGAAATACCTACACAATCATCTGTATAAATATGGAAATATCTACACCACTATCCGTATAAACATGGAAATGTCTTCACTGCGATCTGTATAAGCATGGAAATATCTACACAGCCATCTCTATAAACATGGAAATATCTACGTCGCTATCTGTATAAACATGGAAATAGCCACACCGTTTTCTGTATAAAGATGGAAATATCTACACCGCCATCTGTCAAAAAATGGAAATATATACACAGTTATCTGTGTAAACATGGAATTATCTACAACTCCATCTGTATAAACATGGAAATATCTACACCGCTATCTGTATAAACTTGGGAATATCTACACCACCATCTCTATAAACATGGAAATATCTCCAACGCTATCGTTATAAACCTAGAATTATCTCCACCGCTATCTGTATAAACATGGAAATATCTCCACTGCTATCTGTATAAACATGGAAATATCTAAACCGCTATCTGTATTAACATGGAAATATCTACAACGCTATATGTATAAACATGGAAATATCTGCACTGCTATATGTATAAACATGGAAATATCTACATCGCTATCTGTATAAACATGGAAATAGCCACACCGCTATCAGTATAAACATGGAAATATCTACACCGCCTTGTGTAAAAACATGGAAATATCTACACAGTCATCTGTAGAAACAAGGAAGTATCTATACCTCCATCTGTATAAACATGGAAATACCTACACTGCCATCTGTATACATATGGAAATATCTACACGGCAATCTGTATAAATATGGAAATATCTACACCGGTATCTCTACAAACATGGAAATACCTACACCGCTATCTGTATAAACATGGAAATATCTACACCGCTATCTGTATAAACATGGAAATATCTACACCGACATCTGTATAAACATGGAAATATCTACACCGCTGTCTGTATAAACATGGAAATATCTACACAACTATCTGTATAAACATGGAAATATCTACACAGCCATATGAATAAACTTGGAAATATCTACACCGATATCTCTAAAAATTTGGAAATATCTTCACCGCTATCCGCATAAACTTGGAAATATCTACACCGCCATCTGTATAAACATGGAAATATCTTCACCGCTATCTGTATAAACATGGAAATATCTCCACCTCTATCTGTATAAACATGGAAGTAACTACATCGCTATCTCTATAAACATGGAAATAGCCACACCGCTATCTGTATAAACATGGAAATATCTACACTGCCATCTGTAAATACATGGAAATATCTAAACAGTCATCTGAAGAAACATGGAAATATCTACATCTCCATCTGTATAAACATGGAAATATATACAATGCCATCTGTATACACATAGAAATATCAACACAGCCATCTGTATAAACATGGAAATATCTACACCGCTATCTGTATAAACATGGAAACACCTTCACCGCTATCTGTAAGCATGGAAATATCTACACCACTATCTATATAAACTTGGAAATATCTACACCGTCATCAGTATAAACATAGAAATACCTACACAGTCATCTGTAAAAACATGGAAATATCTACACCACTATCCGTATAAACATGGAAATGTCTACACTGCGATCTGTATAAACATGGAAATATCTACACAGCCATCTCTATAAACATGGAAATATCTACATCGCTATCTGTAAACATGGAAATAGCCACACCGTTTTCGGTATAAACATGGAAATATCTACACCGCCATCTGTAAAAACATGGAAATATCTACACAGTTATCTGTGTAAACATGGAATTATCTGCACCTCCATCTGTATAAACATGAAAATATCTACACCGCTATCTGTATAAACATGTAAATGTCAACACCGCTATCTGTGTAAACTTGGGAATATCTACACCACCATCTCTATAAACATGGAAATATCTCCAACGCTATCGTTATAAACCTAGAAATATCTCCACTGCTAACTGTATAAACATGGAAATATCTCCACCGCTATCTGTATAAACATGGAAATATCTGCACCGCTATCTGTATAAACATGGAAATATCTACAACGCTATATGTATAAACACGGAAATATCTGCACCGCTATATGTATAAGCATGGAAATATCTACATCGCTATCTGTATAAACATGGAAATAGCCACACCGCTATCAGTATAAACATGGACATATCTACACCGCCATGTGTAAAAACATGGAAATATCTACACAGTCATCTGTAGAAACAAGGAAGTATCTACACCTCCATCTGTATAAACATGGAATTATCTACACTGCCATCTGTATACACATGGAAATATCTACACGGCAATCTGTATAAACATGGAAATATCTAAACCGCTATCTCTACAAACATGGAAATACCCACACCGCTATCTGTATAAACATGGAAATATCTAAACCGCTATCTGTATAAACATGGAAATATCTCCACCGCTATCTGTATAAACTTGGGAATATCTACACCGCCATCTCTATGAACATGGAAATATCTTCAACGCTGTTGTTATAAACCTAGAAATATCTCCACCGCTATCTGTATAAACATGGAAATCTCTACAACGCCATGTGTAAAAACATGGAAATATCTACATAGTCATCTGTAGAAACATGGAAATATCTAAATCTCCATCTGTATACACATGGAAATATCTCCACTGCCATCAGTATACACATGGAAATATCAACACAGCCATCTGTATAAACATGGAAATATCTACAGCGCTATCTGTATAAACATGGAAATACCTACACCGCTATCTGTATAAACATGGAAATATCTACACCGCTATCTGTACAAACATGGAAATATCTCCACCACTATCTCTGTTAACATGGAATTATCTACACTTCTATCTGTATAAACATGGAAATATCTCCAACACAATCTGTATAAACATGGAAATTCCTACACCGCTATCAGTATAAACATGGAAATATCTACACCGCTATCTGTATAAACATGGAAATATCTACACCACTATCTGTATAAACATGGAAATATCTATATCTGTATCTGTATAAACATGGAAATATCTCCACTGCTATCTCTGTAAACATGGAAATATCTCCACCGCTATCTCCATAAACATGGAAATATCTACAACGCTATATTTATTAACATGGATATATCTACACTGCTATCTGAATAAATATGGAAATATCTACACCGCTATCTCTATAAACTTGGAGATAACTACACTGCTATCTGTATAAACATGGAAATATCTACAACGCTATCACCATAAACATGGAAATATCTACACTACTATCTGCATAAACTTGGAAATATCTACACTGCCATCTGAATAAACATGGAAATATCTACACTGCCATCTGCATAAACATGGAAATACCTACACAGCCTTCTCTGTAAACATGGAAATATCTACACTGCAATCTGTATAAACATGGAAATATGTACATCGTTATCTGTGTAAACATGGAAATATTTCGAACGCTATCCCTGTAAACATGGAAATATATCCACCGCAATCTCTATAAACATGGAAATATCAACACCACTATCTGCATAAACATGGAAATATCTACAATGCCATCTGTATAAACATGGAAACAGCCACACCGCTATCTGTATAAACATGGAAATATCTACACCACCATATGAATAAACTTGGAAATATCTACACCGACATCTCTAAAAATATGGAAATATCTACACCGCTATCTGCATAAACTTGGAAATATCTACACCGCCATCTGTTTAAACAAGGAAATATCTTCACCGCTATCTGTATAAACATGGAAATATCTCCACCGCAATCTGTATCAACATGGAAATAACATCGCTATCTCTATATACATGGAAATAGCCACACCGCTATCTGTATAAACATGGAAATATCTACACTGCCATCTGTAAAAACATGGAAATATCTACACAGTCTTCTTTAGAAACATGGAAATATCTACCTCTCCATCTGTATAAACATGGAAATATATGCAATTCCATCTGTATACACATGGAAATATCAACACAGCCATCTGTATAAACTTGGAAATATCTACACCGCTATCTGTATAAACATGGAAATACCTTCACCGCTATCTGTATAAACATGGAAATATCTACACCGCTATCTGTATAAACATGGAAATATCTACACCGCTATCTGTATAAACTTGGAAATATCTACACCGTCATCAGTATAAACATAGAAATACCTACACAATCATCTGTATAAATATGGAAATATCTACACCACTATCCGTATAAACATGGAAATGTCTTCACTGCGATCTGTATAAGCATGGAAATATCTACACAGCCATCTCTATAAACATGGAAATATCTACGTCGCTATCTGTATAAACATGGAAATAGCCACACCGTTTTCTGTATAAAGATGGAAATATCTACACCGCCATCTGTCAAAAAATGGAAATATATACACAGTTATCTGTGTAAACATGGAATTATCTACAACTCCATCTGTATAAACATGGAAATATCTACACCGCTATCTGTATAAACTTGGGAATATCTACACCACCATCTCTATAAACATGGAAATATCTCCAACGCTATCGTTATAAACCTAGAATTATCTCCACCGCTATCTGTATAAACATGGAAATATCTCCACTGCTATCTGTATAAACATGGAAATATCTAAACCGCTATCTGTATTAACATGGAAATATCTACAACGCTATATGTATAAACATGGAAATATCTGCACTGCTATATGTATAAACATGGAAATATCTACATCGCTATCTGTATAAACATGGAAATAGCCACACCGCTATCAGTATAAACATGGAAATATCTACACCGCCTTGTGTAAAAACATGGAAATATCTACACAGTCATCTGTAGAAACAAGGAAGTATCTATACCTCCATCTGTATAAACATGGAAATACCTACACTGCCATCTGTATACATATGGAAATATCTACACGGCAATCTGTATAAATATGGAAATATCTACACCGGTATCTCTACAAACATGGAAATACCTACACCGCTATCTGTATAAACATGGAAATATCTACACCGCTATCTGTATAAACATGGAAATATCTACACCGACATCTGTATAAACATGGAAATATCTACACCGCTGTCTGTATAAACATGGAAATATCTACACAACTATCTGTATAAACATGGAAATATCTACACAGCCATATGAATAAACTTGGAAATATCTACACCGATATCTCTAAAAATTTGGAAATATCTACACCGCTATCCGCATAAACTTGGAAATATCTACACCGCCATCTGTATAAACATGGAAATATCTTCACCGCTATCTGTATAAACATGGAAATATCTCCACCTCTATCTGTATAAACATGGAAGTAACTACATCGCTATCTCTATAAACATGGAAATAGCCACACCGCTATCTGTATAAACATGGAAATATCTACACTGCCATCTGTAAATACATGGAAATATCTAAACAGTCATCTGAAGAAACATGGAAATATCTACATCTCCATCTGTATAAACATGGAAATATATACAATGCCATCTGTATACACATAGAAATATCAACACAGCCATCTGTATAAACATGGAAATATCTACACCGCTATCTGTATAAACATGGAAACACCTTCACCGCTATCTGTAAACATGGAAATATCTACACCACTATCTATATAAACTTGGAAATATCTACACCGTCATCAGTATAAACATAGAAATACCTACACAGTCATCTGTAAAAACATGGAAATATCTACACCACTATCCGTATAAACATGGAAATGTCTACACTGCGATCTGTATAAACATGGAAATATCTACACAGCCATCTCTATAAACATGGAAATATCTACATCGCTATCTGTAAACATGGAAATAGCCACACCGTTATCGGTATAAACATGGAAATATCTACACTGCCATCTGTAAAAACATGGAAATATCTACACAGTTATCTGTGTAAACATGGAATTATCTGCACCTCCATCTGTATAAACATGAAAATATCTACACCGCTATCTGTATAAACATGTAAATGTCAACACCGCTATCTGTGTAAACTTGGGAATATCTACACCACCATCTCTATAAACATGGAAATATCTCCAACGCTATCGTTATAAACCTAGAAATATCTCCACCGCTAACTGTATAAACATGGAAATATCTCCACCGCTATCTGTATAAACATGGAAATATCTGCACCGCTATCTGTATAAACATGGAAATATCTACAACGCTATATGTATAAACACGGAAATATCTGCACCGCTATATGTATAAACATGGAAATATCTACATCGCTATCTGTATAAACATGGAAGTAGCCACACCGCTATCAGTATAAACATGGAAATATCTACACCGCCATGTGTAAAAACATGGAAATATCTACACAGTCATCTGTAGAAACAAGGAAGTATCTACACCTCCATCTGTATAAACATGGAATTATCTACACTGCCATCTGTATACACATGGAAATATCTACACGGCAATCTGTATAAACATGGAAATATCTACACCGCTATCTCTACAAACATGGAAATACACACACCGCTATCTGTATAAACATGGAAATATCTAAACCCCCATCTGTATAAACATGGAAATATCTCCACCGCTATCTGTATAAACTTGGGAATATCTACACCGCCATCTCTATGAACATGGAAATATCTTCAACGCTGTTGTTATAAACCTAGAAATATCTCCACCGCTATCTGTATAAACATGGAAATCTCTACAACGCCATGTGTAAAAACATGGAAATATCTACATAGTCATCTGTAGAAACATGGAAATATCTAAATCTCCATCTGTATACACATGGAAATATCTCCACTGCCATCAGTATACACATGGAAATATCAACACAGCCATCTGTATAAACATGGAAATATCTACAGCGCTATCTGTATAAACATGGAAATACCTAC
This sequence comes from Pan paniscus, assembly GCF_029289425.2. Taxonomy (NCBI): domain Eukaryota; kingdom Metazoa; phylum Chordata; class Mammalia; order Primates; family Hominidae; genus Pan; species Pan paniscus. The sequence goes on from NC_073256.2 coordinate 7,843,577, forward strand.
ACCGCTATCTGTATAAACATGGAAATATCTACACCGCTATCTGTACAAACATGGAAATATCTCCACCACTATCTCTGTTAACATGGAATTATCTACACTTCTATCTGTATAAACATGGAAATATCTCCAACACAATCAGTATAAACATGGAAATTCCTACACCGCTATCTGTATAAACATGGAAATATCTACATCTGTATCTGTATAAACATGGAAATATCTCCACTGCTATCTCTGTAAACATGGAAATATCTCCACCGCTATCTCCATAAACATGGAAATATCTACACCGCTATATTTATTAACATGGAAATATCTACACCGCTATCTGCATAAATGTGGAAATATCTACACCGCTATCTCTATAAACTTGGAAATAACTACACTGCTATCTGTATAAACATGGAAATATCTACAACACTATCTCCATAAACATGGAAATATCTACACTACTATCTGCATAAACTTGGAAATATCTACACTGCCATCTGAATAAACATGGAAATATCTACACAGCCATCTGCATAGACATGGAAATATCTACACAGCCTTCTCTGTAAACATGGAAATATCTACACTGCTATCTGTATAAACATGGAAATATGTACATCGTTATCTGTGTAAACATGGAAATATTTCGACCGCTATTCCTATAAACATGGAAATATATCCACCGCAATCTCTATAAACATGGAAATATCTACACCACTATCTGTATAAACATGGAAATATCTACAATGCCATCTGTATAAACATGGAAACAGCCACACCGCTATCTGTATAAACATGGAAATATCTACACCACCATATGAATAAACTTGGAAATATCTACACCGATATCTCTAAAAATATGGAAATATCTACACCGCTATCTGCATAAACTTGGAAATATCTACACCGCCATCTGTTTAAACAAGGAAATATCTTCACCGCTATCTGTATAAACATGGAAATATCTCCACCGCAATCTGTATCAACATGGAAATAACATCGCTATCTCTATAAACATGGAAATAGCCACACCGCTATCTGTATAAACATGGAAATATCTACACTGCCATCTGTAAAAACATGGAAATATCTACACAGTCTTCTTAGAAACATGGAAATATCTACCTCTCCATCTGTATAAACATGGAAATATATACAATTCCATCTGTATACACATGGAAATATCAACACAGCCATCTGTATAAACTTGGAAATATCTACACCGCTATCTGTATAAACATGGAAATACCTTCACCGCTATCTGTATAAACATGGAAATATCTACACCGCTATCTGTATAAACATGGAAATATCTACACCGCTATCTGTATAAACTTGGAAATATCTACACCGTCATCAGTATAAACATAGAAATACCTACACAATCATCTGTATAAATATGGAAATATCTACACCACTATCCGTATAAACATGGAAATGTCTTCACTGCGATCTGTATAAGCATGGAAATATCTACACAGCCATCTCTATAAACATGGAAATATCTACGTCGCTATCTGTATAAACATGGAAATAGCCACACCGTTTTCTGTATAAAGATGGAAATATCTACACCGCCATCTGTCAAAAAATGGAAATATATACACAGTTATCTGTGTAAACATGGAATTATCTACAACTCCATCTGTATAAACATGGAAATATCTACACCGCTATCTGTATAAACTTGGGAATATCTACACCACCATCTCTATAAACATGGAAATATCTCCAACGCTATCGTTATAAACCTAGAATTATCTCCACCGCTATCTGTATAAACATGGAAATATCTCCACTGCTATCTGTATAAACATGGAAATATCTAAACCGCTATCTGTATTAACATGGAAATATCTACAACGCTATATGTATAAACATGGAAATATCTGCACTGCTATATGTATAAACATGGAAATATCTACATCGCTATCTGTATAAACATGGAAATAGCCACACCGCTATCAGTATAAACATGGAAATATCTACACCGCCTTGTGTAAAAACATGGAAATATCTACACAGTCATCTGTAGAAACAAGGAAGTATCTACACCTCCATCTGTATAAACATGGAAATACCTACACTGCCATCTGTATACATATGGAAATATCTACACGGCAATCTGTATAAATATGGAAATATCTACACCGGTATCTCTACAAACATGGAAATACCTACACCGCTATCTGTATAAACATGGAAATATCTACACCGCTATCTGTATAAACATGGAAATATCTACACCGACATCTGTATAAACATGGAAATATCTACACCGCTGTCTGTATAAACATGGAAATATCTACACAACTATCTGTATAAACATGGAAATATCTACACAGCCATATGAATAAACTTGGAAATATCTACACCGATATCTCTAAAAATTTGGAATTATCTACACCGCTATCCGCATAAACTTGGAAATATCTACACCGCCATCTGTATAAACATGGAAATATCTTCACCGCTATCTGTATAAACATGGAAATATCTCCACCTCTATCTGTATAAACATGGAAGTAACTACATCGCTATCTCTATAAACATGGAAATAGCCACACCGCTATCTGTATAAACATGGAAATATCTACACTGCCATCTGTAAATACATGGAAATATCTAAACAGTCATCTGAAGAAACATGGAAATATCTACATCTCCATCTGTATAAACATGGAAATATATACAATGCCATCTGTATACACATAGAAATATCAACACAGCCATCTGTATAAACATGGAAATATCTACACCGCTATCTGTATAAACATGGAAACACCTTCACCGCTATCTGTAAACATGGAAATATCTACACCACTATCTATATAAACTTGGAAATATCTACACCGTCATCAGTATAAACATAGAAATACCTACACAGTCATCTGTAAAAACATGGAAATATCTACACCACTATCCGTATAAACATGGAAATGTCTACACTGCGATCTGTATAAACATGGAAATATCTACACAGCCATCTCTATAAACATGGAAATATCTACATCGCTATCTGTAAACATGGAAATAGCCACACCGTTTTCGGTATAAACATGGAAATATCTACACTGCCATCTGTAAAAACATGGAAATATCTACACAGTTATCTGTGTAAACATGGAATTATCTGCACCTCCATCTGTATAAACATGAAAATATCTACACCGCTATCTGTATAAACATGTAAATGTCAACACCGCTATCTGTGTAAACTTGGGAATATCTACACCACCATCTCTATAAACATGGAAATATCTCCAACGCTATCGTTATAAACCTAGAAATATCTCCACCGCTAACTGTATAAACATGGAAATATCTCCACCGCTATCTGTATAAACATGGAAATATCTGCACCGCTATCTGTATAAACATGGAAATATCTACAACGCTATATGTATAAACACGGAAATATCTGCACCGCTATATGTATAAACATGGAAATATCTACATCGCTATCTGTATAAACATGGAAGTAGCCACACCGCTATCAGTATAAACATGGAAATATCTACACCGCCATGTGTAAAAACATGGAAATATCTACACAGTCATCTGTAGAAACAAGGAAGTATCTACACCTCCATCTGTATAAACATGGAATTATCTACACTGCCATCTGTATACACATGTAAATATCTACACGGCAATCTGTATAAACATGGAAATATCTACACCGCTATCTCTACAAACATGGAAATACACACACCGCTATCTGTATAAACATGGAAATATCTAAACCCCCATCTGTATAAACATGGAAATATCTCCACCGCTATCTGTATAAACTTGGGAATATCTACACCGCCATCTCTATGAACATGGAAATATCTTCAACGCTGTTGTTATAAACCTAGAAATATCTCCACCGCTATCTGTATAAACATGGAAATCTCTACAACGCCATGTGTAAAAACATGGAAATGTCTACATAGTCATCTGTAGAAACATGGAAATATCTAAATCTCCATCTGTATACACATGGAAATATCTCCACTGCCATCAGTATACACATGGAAATATCAACACAGCCATCTGTATAAACATGGAAATATCTACAGCGCTATCTGTATAAACATGGAAATACCTACACCGCTATCTGTATAAACATGGAAATATCTACACCGCTATCTGTACAAACATGGAAATATCTCCACCACTATCTCTGTTAACATGGAATTATCTACACTTCTATCTGTATAAACATGGAAATATCTCCAACACAATCAGTATAAACATGGAAATTCCTACACCGCTATCTGTATAAACATGGAAATATCTACATCTGTATCTGTATAAACATGGAAATATCTCCACTGCTATCTCTGTAAACATGGAAATATCTCCACCGCTATCTCCATAAACATGGAAACATCTACACCGCTATATTTATTAACATGGAAATATCTACACCGCTATCTGCATAAATGTGGAAATATCTACACCGCTATCTCTATAAACTTGGAAATAACTACACTGCTATCTGTATAAACATGGAAATATCTACAACACTATCTCCATAAACATGGAAATATCTACACTACTATCTGCATAAACTTGGAAATATCTACACTGCCATCTGAATAAACATGGAAATATCTACACAGCCATCTGCATAGACATGGAAATATCTACACAGCCTTCTCTGTAAACATGGAAATATCTACACTGCTATCTGTATAAACATGGAAATATGTACATCGTTATCTGTGTAAACATGGAAATATTTCGACCGCTATCCCTATAAACATGGAAATATATCCACCGCAATCTCTATAAACATGGAAATATCTACACCACTATCTGTATAAACATGGAAATATCTACAATGCTATCTGTATAAACATGGAAACAGCCACACCGCTATCTGTATAAACATGGAAATATCTACACCACCATATGAATAAACTTGGAAATATCTACACCGATATCTCTAAAAATATGGAAATATCTACACCGCTATCTGCATAAACTTGGAAATATCTACACCGCCATCTGTTTAAACAAGGAAATATCTTCAACGCTATCTGTATAAACATGGAAATATCTCCACCGCTATCTGTATCTACATGGAAATAACTTCGCTATCTCTATAAACATGGAAATAGCCACACCGCTATCTGTATAAACATGGAAATATCTACACTGCCATCTGTAAATACATGGAAATATCTACACAGTCATCTTTAGAAACATGCAAATATCTACATCTCCATCTGTATAAACATGGAAATATATACAATGCCATCTGTATACACATAGAAATATCAACACAGCCATCTGTATAAACATGGAAATATCTACACCGCTATCTGTATAAACATGGAAACACCTTCACCGCTATCTGTATAAACATGGAAATATCTACACCACTATCTGTATAAACATGGAAATATCTACACCGCTATCTATATAAACTTGGAAATATCTACACCGTCATCAGTATAAACATAGAAATACCTACACAGTCATCTGTAAAAACATGGAAGTATCTACACCACTATCCGTATAAACATGGAAATGTCTACACTGCGATCTGTATAAACATGGAAATATCTACACAGCCATCTCTATAAACATGGAAATATCTACATCGCTATCTGTAAACATGGAAATAGCCACACCGTTTTCTGTATAAACATGGAAATATCTACACCGCCATCTGTAAAAACATGGAAATATCTACACAGTTATCTGTGTAAACATGGAATTATCTGCACCTCCATCTGTATAAACATGAAAATATCTACAACGCTATCTGTATAAACATGTAAATATCAACACCGCTATCTGTATAAACTTGGGAATATCTACACCACCATCTCTATAAACATGGAAATATCTCCAACGCTATCCTTATAAACCTAGAAATATCTCCACCGCTATCTGTATAAACATGGAAATATCTGCACCGCTATCTGTATAAACATGGAAATATCTGCACCACTATCTGTATAAACATGGAAATATCTACAACGCTATATGTATAAACACGGAAATATCTGCACCGCTATATGTATAAGCATGGAAATATCTACATCGCTATCTGTATAAACATGGAAATAGCCACACCGCTATCAGTATATACATGGACATATCTACACCGCCATGTGTAAAAACATGGAAATATCTACACAGTCATCTGTAGAAACAATGAAGTATCTACACCTCCATCTGTATAAACATGGAATTATCTACACTGCCATATGTATACACATGGAAATATCTACACGGCAATCTGTATAAACATGGAAATATCTAAACCGCTATCTCTACAAACATGGAAATACCCACACCGCTATCTGTATAAACATGGAAATATCTAAACCGCTATCTGTATAAACATTGAAATATCTCCACCGCTATCTGTATAAACTTGGGAATATCTACACCGCCATTTCTATGAACATGGAAATATCTTCAACGCTGTTGTTATAAACCTAGAAATATCTCCACCGCTATCTGTATAAACATGGAAAACTCTACAACGCCATGTGTAAAAACATGGAAATATCTACATAGTCATCTGTAGAAACATGGAAATATCTAAATCTCCATCTGTATACACATGGAAATATCTCCACTGCCATCAGTATACACATGGAAATATCAACACAGCCATCTGTATAAACATGGAAATATCTACAGCGCTATCTGTATAAACATGGAAATACCTACACCGCTATCTGTATAAACACGGAAATATCTACACCGCTATCCGTACAAACATGGAAATATCTCCACCACTATCTCTGTTAACATGGAATTATCTACACTTCTATCTGTATAAACATGGAAATATCTCCAACACAATCTGTATAAACATGGAAATTCCTACACCGCTATCAGTATAAACATGGAAATATCTACACCGCTATCTGTATAAACATGGAAATATCTACACCACTATCTGTATAAACATGGAAATATCTATATCTGTATCTGTATAAACATGGAAATATCTCCACTGCTATCTCTGTAAACATGGAAATATCTCCACCGCTATCTCCATAAACATGGAAATATCTACAACGCTATATTTATTAACATGGAAATATCTACACTGCTATCTGAATAAATATGGAAATATCTACACCGCTATCTCTATAAAATTGGAAATAACTACACTGCTATCTGTATAAACATGGAAATATCTACAACGCTATCTCCATAAACATGGAAATATCTACACTACTATCTGCATAAACTTGGAAATATCTACACTGCCATCTGAATAAACATGGAAATATCTACACTGCCATCTGCATAAACATGGAAATACCTACACAGCCTTCTCTGTAAACATGGAAATATCTACACTGCAATCTGTATAAACATGGAAATATGTACATCGTTATCTGTGTAAACATGGAAATATTTCGAACGCTATCCCTGTAAACATGGAAATATATCCACCGCAATCTCTATAAACATGGAAATATCAACACCACTATCTGCATAAACATGGAAATATCTACAATGCCATCTGTATAAACATGGAAACAGCCACACCGCTATCTGTATAAACATGGAAATATCTACACCACCATATGAATAAACTTGGAAATATCTACACCGATATCTCTAAAAATATGGAAATATCTACACCGCTATCTGCATAAACTTGGAAATATCTACACCGCCATCTGTTTAAACAAGGAAATATCTTCACCGCTATCTGTATAAACATGGAAATATCTCCACCGCAATCTGTATCAACATGGAAATAACATCGCTATCTCTATAAACATGGAAATAGCCACACCGCTATCTGTATAAACATGGAAATATCTACACTGCCATCTGTAAAAACATGGAAATATCTACACAGTCTTCTTTAGAAACATGGAAATATCTACCTCTCCATCTGTATAAACATGGAAATATATGCAATTCCATCTGTATACACATGGAAATATCAACACAGCCATCTGTATAAACTTGGAAATATCTACACCGCTATCTGTATAAACATGGAAATACCTTCACCGCTATCTGTATAAACATGGAAATATCTACACCGCTATCTGTATAAACATGGAAATATCTACACCGCTATCTGTATAAACTTGGAAATATCTACACCGTCATCAGTATAAACATAGAAATACCTACACAATCATCTGTATAAATATGGAAATATCTACACCACTATCCGTATAAACATGGAAATGTCTTCACTGCGATCTGTATAAGCATGGAAATATCTACACAGCCATCTCTATAAACATGGAAATATCTACGTCGCTATCTGTATAAACATGGAAATAGCCACACCGTTTTCTGTATAAAGATGGAAATATCTACACCGCCATCTGTCAAAAAATGGAAATATATACACAGTTATCTGTGTAAACATGGAATTATCTACAACTCCATCTGTATAAACATGGAAATATCTACACCGCTATCTGTATACATATGGAAATATCTACACGGCAATCTGTATAAATATGGAAATATCTACACCGTTATCTCTACAAACATGGAAATACCTACACCGCTATCTGTATAAACATGGAAGTATCTACACCGCTATCTGTATAAACATGGAAATATCTACACCGACATCTGTATAAACATGGAAATATCTACACCGCTGTCTGTATAAACATGGAAATATCTACACAACTATCTGTATAAACATGGAAATATCTACACAGCCATATGAATAAACTTGGAAATATCTACACCGATATCTCTAAAAATTTGGAAATATCTACACCGCTATCCGCATAAACTTGGAAATATCTACACCGCCATCTGTATAAACATGGAAATATCTTAACCGCTATCTGTATAAACATGGAAATATCTCCACCTCTATCTGTATAAACATGGAAGTAACTACATCGCTATCTCTATAAACATGGAAATAGCCACACCGCTATCTGTATAAACATGGAAATATCTACACTGCCATCTGTAAATACATGGAAATATCTAAACAGTCATCTGAAGAAACATGGAAATATCTACATCTCCATCTGTATAAACATGGAAATATATACAATGCCATCTGTATACACATAGAAATATCAACACAGCCATCTGTATAAACATGGAAATATCTACACCGCTATCTGTATAAACATGGAAACACCTTCATCGCTATCTGTATAAACATGGAAATATCTACACCACTATCTGTATAAACATGGAAATATCTACACCGCTATCTATATAAACTTGGAAATATCTACACCGTCATCAGTATAAACATAGAAATACCTACACAGTCATCTGTAAAAACATGGAAATATCTACACCACTATCCGTATAAACATGGAAATGTCTACACTGCGATCTGTATAAACATGGAAATATCTACACAGCCATCTCTATAAACATGGAAATATCTACATCGCTATCTGTAAACATGGAAATAGCCACACCGTTTTCGGTATAAACATGGAAATATCTACACCGCCATCTGTAAAAACATGGAAATATCTACACAGTTATCTGTGTAAACATGGAATTATCTGCACCTCCATCTGTATAAACATGAAAATATCTACACCGCTATCTGCATAAACATGTAAATGTCAACACCGCTATCTGTGTAAACTTGGGAATATCTACACCACCATCTCTATAAACATGGAAATATCTCCAACGCTATCGTTATAAACCTAGAAATATCTCCACCGCTAACTGTATAAACATGGAAATATCTCCACCGCTATCTGTATAAACATGGAAATATCTGCACCGCTATCTGTATAAACATGGAAATATCTACAACGCTATATGTATAAACACGGAAATATCTGCACCGCTATATGTATAAACATGGAAATATCTACATCGCTATCTGTATAAACATGGAAGTAGCCACACCGCTATCAGTATAAACATGGAAATATCTACACCGCCATGTGTAAAAACATGGAAATATCTACAAAGTCATCTGTAGAAACAAGGAAGTATCTACACCTCCATCTGTATAAACATGGAATTATCTACACTGCCATCTGTATACACATGGAAATATCTACACGGCAATCTGTATAAACATGGAAATATCTACACCGCTATCTCTACAAACATGGAAATACACACACCGCTATCTGTATAAACATGGAAATATCTAAACCCCCATCTGTATAAACATGGAAATATCTCCACCGCTATCTGTATAAACTTGGGAATATCTACACCGCCATCTCTATGAACATGGAAATATCTTCAACGCTGTTGTTATAAACCTAGAAATATCTCCACCGCTATCTGCATAAACATGGAAATCTCTACAACGCCATGTGTAAAAACATGGAAATATCTACATAGTCATCTGTAGAAACATGGAAATATCTAAATCTCCATCTGTATACACATGGAAATATCTCCACTGCCATCAGTACACACATGGAAATATCAACACAGCCATCTGTATAAACATGGAAATATCTACAGCGCTATCTGTATAAACATGGAAATACCTACACCGCTATCTGTATAAACATGGAAATACCTACACCGCTATCTCCATAAACATGGAAATATCTACACCGCTATATTTATTAACATGGAAATATCTACACCGCTATCTGCATAAATGTGGAAATATCTACACCGCTATCTCTATAAACTTGGAAATAACTACACTGCTATCTGTATAAACATGGAAATATCTACAACACTATCTCCATAAACATGGAAATATCTACACTACAATCTGCATAAACTTGGAAATATCTACACTGCCATCTGAATAAACATGGAAATATCTACACAGCCATCTGCATAGACATGGAAATATCTACACAGCCTTCTCTGTAAACATGGAAATATCTACACTGCTATCTGTATAAACATGGAAATATGTACATCGTTATCTGTGTAAACATGGAAATATTTCGACCGCTATCCCTATAAACATGGAAATATATCCACCGCAATCTCTATAAACATGGAAATATCTACACCACTATCTGTATAAACATGGAAATATCTACAATGCCATCTGTATAAACATGGAAACAGCCACACCGCTATCTGTATAAACATGGAAATATCTACACCACCATATGAATAAACTTGGAAATATCTACACCGATATCTCTAAAAATATGGAAATATCTACACCGCTATCTGCATAAACTTGGAAATATCTACACCGCCATCTGTTTAAACAAGGAAATATCTTCACCGCTATCTGTATAAACATGGAAATATCTCCACCGCTATCTGTATCTACATGGAAATAACTTCGCTATCTCTATAAACATGGAAATAGCCACACCGCTATCTGTATAAACATGGAAATATCTACACTGCCATCTGTAAAAACATGGAAATATCTACACAGTCATCCTTAGAAACATGCAAATATCTACATCTCCATCTGTATAAACATGGAAATATATACAATGCCATCTGTATACACATAGAAATATCAACACAGCCATCTGTATAAACATGGAAATATCTACACCGCTATCTGTATAAACATGGAAACACCTTCACCGCTATCTGTATAAACATGGAAATATCTACACCACTATCTGTATAAACATGGAAATATCTACACCGCTATCTATATAAACTTGGAAATATCTACACCGTCATCAGTATAAACATAGAAATACCTACACAGTCATCTGTAAAAACATGGAAATATCTACACCACTATCCGTATAAACATGGAAATGTCTACACTGCGATCTGTATAAACATGGAAATATCTACACAGCCATCTCTATAAACATGGAAATATCTACATCGCTATCTGTAAACATGGAAATAGCCACACCGTTTTCTGTATAAACATGGAAATATCTACACCGCCATCTGTAAAAACATGGAAATATCTACACAGTTATCTGTGTAAACATGGAATTATCTGCACCTCCATCTGTATAAACATGAAAATATCTACACCGCTATCTGTATAAACATGTAAATATCAACACCGCTATCTGTATAAACTTGGGAATATCTACACCACCATCTCTATAAACATGGAAATATCTCCAACGCTATCCTTATAAACCCAGAAATATCTCCACCTCTATCTGTATAAACATGGAAATATCTCCACCGCTATCTGTATAAACATGGAAATATCTGCACCGCTATCTGTATAAACATGGAAATATCTACAACGCTATATGTATAAACACGGAAATATCTGCACCGCTATATGTATAAGCATGGAAATATCTACATCGCTATCTGTATAAACATGGAAATAGCCACACCGCTATCATTATAAACATGGACATATCTACACCGCCATGTGTAAAAACATGGAAATATCTACACAGTCATCTGTAGAAACAAGGAAGTATCTACACCTCCATCTGTATAAACATGGAATTATCTACACTGCCATCTGTATACACATGGAAATATCTACACGGCAATCTGTATAAACATGGAAATATCTACACCGCTATCTCTACAAACATGGAAATACCCACACCGCTATCTGTATAAACATGGAAATATCTAAACCGCTATCTGTATAAACATTGAAATATCTCCACCGCTATCTGTATAAACTTGGGAATATCTACACCGCCATCTCTATGAACATGGAAATATCTTCAACGCTGTTGTTATAAACCTAGAAATATCTCCACCGCTATCTGTATAAACATGGAAAACTCTACAACGCCATGTGTAAAAACATGGAAATATCTACATAGTCATCTGTAGAAACATGGAAATATCTAAATCTCCATCTGTATACACATGGAAATATCTCCACTGCCATCAGTATACACATGGAAATATCAACACAGCCATCTGTATAAACATGGAAATATCTACAGCGCTATCTGTATAAACATGGAAATACCTACACCGCTATCTGTATAAACATGGAAATATCTACACCGCTATCTGTACAAACATGGAAATATCTCCACCACTATCTCTGTTAACATGGAATTATCTACACTTCTATCTGTATAAACATGGAAATATCTCCAACACAATCTGTATAAACATGGAAATTCCTACACCGCTATCAGTATAAACATGGAAATATCTACACCGCTATCTGTATAAACATGGAAATATCTACACCACTATCTGTATAAACATGGAAATATCTATATCTGTATCTGTATAAACATGGAAATATCTCCACTGCTATCTCTGTAAACATGGAAATATCTCCACCGCTATCTCCATAAACATGGAAATATCTACAACGCTATATTTATTAACATGGAAATATCTACACTGCTATCTGAATAAATATGGAAATATCTACACCGCTATCTCTATAAACTTGGAAATAACTACACTGCTATCTGTATAAACATGGAAATATCTACAACGCTATCTCCATAAACATGGAAATATCTACACTACTATCTGCATAAACTTGAAAATATCTACACTGCCATCTGAATAAACATGGAAATATCTACACTGCCATCTGCATAAACATGGAAATACCTACACAGCCTTCTCTGTAAACATGGAAATATCTACAATGCCATCTGTATAAACATGGAAACAGCCACACCGCTATCTGTATAAACATGGAAATATCTACACCACCATATGAATAAACTTGGAAATATCTACACCGATATCTCTAAAAATATGGAAATATCTACACCGCTATCTGCATAAACTTGGAAATATCTACACCGCCATCTGTTTAAACAAGGAAATATCTTCACCGCTATCTGTATAAACATGGAAATATCTCCACCGCAATCTGTATCAACATGGAAATAACATCGCTATCTCTATAAACATGGAAATAGCCACACCGCTATCTGTATAAACATGGAAATATCTACACTGCCATCTGTAAAAACATGGAAATATCTACACAGTCTTCTTTAGAAACATGGAAATATCTACCTCTCCATCTGTATAAACATGGAAATATATACAATTCCATCTGTATACACATGGAAATATCAACACAGCCATCTGTATAAACTTGGAAATATCTACACCGCTATCTGTATAAACATGGAAATACCTTCACCGCTATCTGTATAAACATGGAAATATCTACACCGCTATCTGTATAAACATGGAAATATCTACACCGCTATCTGTATAAACTTGGAAATATCTACACCGTCATCAGTATAAACATAGAAATACCTACACAATCATCTGTATAAATATGGAAATATCTACACCACTATCCATATAAACATGGAAATGTCTTCACTGCGATCTGTATAAGCATGGAAATATCTACACAGCCATCTCTATAAACATGGAAATATCTACGTCGCTATCTGTATGAACATGGAAATAGCCACACCGTTTTCTGTATAAAGATGGAAATATCTACACCGCCATCTGTCAAAAAATGGAAATATATACACAGTTATCTGTGTAAACATGGAATTATCTACAACTCCATCTGTATAAACATGGAAATATCTACACCGCTATCTGTATAAACTTGGGAATATCTACACCACCATCTCTATAAACATGGAAATATCTCCAACGCTATCGTTATAAACCTAGAATTATCTCCACCGCTATCTGTATAAACATGGAAATATCTCCACTGCTATCTGTATAAACATGGAAATATCTAAACCGCTATCTGTATTAACATGGAAATATCTACAACGCTATATGTATAAACATGGAAATATCTGCACTGCTATATGTATAAACATGGAAATATCTACATCGCTATCTGTATAAACATGGAAATAGCCACACCGCTATCAGTATAAACATGGAAATATCTACACCGCCTTGTGTAAAAACATGGAAATATCTACACAGTCATCTGTAGAAACAAGGAAGTATCTACACTTCCATCTGTATAAACATGGAAATACCTACACTGCCATCTGTATACATATGGAAATATCTACACGGCAATCTGTATAAATATGGAAATATCTACACCGGTATCTCTACAAACATGGAAATACCTACACCGCTATCTGTATAAACATGGAAATATCTACACCGCTATCTGTATAAACATGGAAATATCTACACCGACATCTGTATAAACATGGAAATATCTACACCGCTGTCTGTATAAACATGGAAATATCTACACAACTATCTGTATAAACATGGAAATATCTACATCTGTATCTCTATAAACATGGAAATATCTCCACCGCTATCTCCATAAACATGGAAATATCTACACCGCTATCTTTATTAACATGGAAATATCTACACCGCTATCTGTATAAATATGGAAATATCTACACCGCTATCTCTATAAACTTGGAAATAACTACACCGCTATCTGTACAAACATGGAAATATCTACATCGCTATCTCCATAAACATGGAAATATCTACACCACTATCTGCATAAATTTGGAAATATCTTCACTGCCATCTGTATATACATGGAAATATCTACACTGCCATCTGCATAAAGCTGGAAATATCTACACAGCCATATGAATAAACTTGGAAATATCTACACCGATATCTCTAAAAATATGGAAATATCTACGCTGCTATCTGCATAAACTTGGAAATATCTACACCGCCATCTGTATAAACATGGAAAAATCTTCACCGCTATCTGTATAAACATGGAAATATCTCCACCTCTATCTGTATAAACATGGAAGTAACTACATCGCTATCTCTATAAACATGGAAATAGCCACACCGCTATCTGTATAAACATGGAAATATCTACACTGCCATCTGTAAATACATGGAAATATCTAAACAGTCATCTGAAGAAACATGGAAATATCTACATCTCCATCTGTATAAACATGGAAATATATACAATGCCATCTGTATACACATAGAAATATCAACACAGCCATCTGTATAAACATGGAAATATCTACAACGCTATCTTTATAAACATGGAAACACCTTCACCGCTATCTGTATAAACATGGAAATAACTACACCACTATCTGTATAAACATGGAAATATCTACACCGCTATCTATATAAACTTGGAAATATCTACACCGTCATCAGTATAAACATAGAAATACCTACACAGTCATCTGTAAAAACATGGAAATATCTACACCACTATCCGTATAAACATGGAAATGTCTACACTGCGATCTGTATAAACATGGAAATATCTACACAGCCATCTCTATAAACATGGAAATATCTACATCGCTATCTGTAAACATGGAAATAGCCACACCGTTTTCTGTATAAACATGGAAATATCTACACCGCCATCTGTAAAAACATGGAAATATCTACACAGTTATCTGTGTAAACATGGAATTATCTGCACCTCCATCTGTATGAACATGAAAATATCTACACCGCTATCTGTATAAACATGTAAATATCAACACTGCTATCTGTATAAACCTGGGAATATCTACACCACCATCTCTATAAACATGGAAATATCTCCAACGCTATCCTTATAAACCTAGAAATATCTCCACCGCTATCTGTATAAACATGGAAATATCTACAATGCCATCTGTATAAACATGGAAACAGCCACACCGCTATCTGTATAAACATGGAAATATCTACACCACCATATGAATAAACTTGGAAATATCTACACAGATATCTCTAAAAATATGGAAATATCTACACCTCTATCTGCATAAACTTGGAAATATCTACACCGCCATCTGTTTAAACAAGGAAATATCTTCACCGCTATCTGTATAAACATGGAAATATCTCCACCGCTATCTGTATCAACATGGAAATAACATCGCTATCTCTATAAACATGGAAATAGCCACACCGCTATCTGTATAAACATGGAAATAACTACACTGCCATCTGTAAAAACATGGAAATATCTACACAATCATCTTTAGAAACATGGAAATATCTACATCTCCATCTGTATAAACATGGAAATATATACAATGCCATCTGTATACACATGGAAATATCAACACAGCCATCTGTATAAACTTGGAAATATCTACACCGCTATCTGTATAAACATGGAAATACCTTCACCGCTATCTATATAAACATGGAAATATCTACACCGCTATCTGTATAAACATGGAAATATCTACACCGCTATCTCTATAAACTTGGAAATAACTACACCGCTATCTGTACAAACATGGAAATATATACATCGCTATCTCCATAAACATGGAAATATCTACACCACTATCTGCATAAATTTGGAAATATCTTCACTGCCATCTGTATAAACATGGAAATATCTACACTGCCATCTGCATAAAGCTGGAAATATCTACACAGCCATATGAATAAACTTGGAAATATCTACACCGATATCTCTAAAAATATGGAAATATCTACACCGCTATCTGCATAAACTTGGAAATATCTACACCGCCATCTGTATAAACATGGAAAAATCTTCACCGCTATCTGTATAAACATGGAAATATCTACACCAATATCTGTATACACATGGAAATATCTATAATTGTATCTGTATAAACATGGAAATATCTCCACTGCTATCTCTGTAAACATGGAAATATCTCCACCGCTATCTCCATAAACATGGAAATATCTACACCGCTATATTTATTAACATGGAAATATCTACACTGCTATCTGAATAAATATGGAAATATCTACACCGCTATCTCTATAAACTTGGAAATAACTACACTGCTATCTGTATAAACATGGAAATATCTACAACGCTATCTCCATAAACATGGAAATATCTACACTACTATCTGCATAAACTTGGAAATATCTACACTGCCATCTGAATAAACATGGAAATATCTACACTGCCATCTGCATAAACATGGAAATACCTACACAGCCTTCTCTGTAAACATGGAAATATCTACACTGCTATCTGTATAAACATGGAAATATGTACATCGTTATCTGTGTAAACATGGAAATATTTCGAACGCTATCCCTATAAACATGGAAATATATCCACCGCAATCTCTATAAACATGGAAATATCAACACCACTATCTGCATAAACATGGAAATATCTACAATGCCATCTGTATAAACATGGAAACAGCCACACCGCTATATGTATAAACATGGAAATATCTACATCTGTATCTGTATAAACATGGAAATATCTCCACTGCTATCTCTGTAAACATGGAAATATCTCCACCGCTATCTCCATAAACATGGAAATATCTACACCGCTATATTTATTAACATGGAAATATCTACACTGCTATCTGAATAAATATGGAAATATCTACACCGCTATCTCTATAAACTTGGAAATAACTACACTGCTATCTGTATAAACATGGAAATATCTTCAACGCTATCTCCATAAACATGGAAATATCTACACTACTATCTGCATAAACTTGGAAATATCTACACTGCCATCTGAATAAACATGGAAATATCTACACTGCCATCTGCATAGACATGGAAATACCTACACAGCCTTCTCTGTAAACATGGAAATATCTACACTGCTATCTGTATAAACATGGAAATATGTACATCGTTATCTGTGTAAACATGGAAATATTTCGAACGCTATCCCTATAAACATGGAAATATATCCACCGCAATCTCTATAAACATGGAAATATCAACACCACTATCTGCATAAACATGGAAATATCTACAATGCCATCTGTATAAACATGGAAACAGCCACACCGCTATCTGTATAAACATGGAAATATCTACATCTGTATCTGTATAAACATGGAAATATCTCCACTGCTATCTCTGTAAACATGGAAATATCTCCACCGCTATCTCCATAAACATGGAAATATCTACACCGCTATATTTATTAACATGGATATATCTACACCGCTATCTGCATAAATATGGAAATATCTACACCGCTATCTCTATAAACTTGGAAATAACTACACTGCTATCTGTATAAACATGGAAATATCTACAACGCTATCTCCATAAACATGGAAATATCTACACTACTATCTGCATAAACTTGGAAATATCTACACTGCCATCTGAATAAACATGGAAATATCTACACTGCCATCTGCATAAACATGGAAATATCTACACAGCCTTCTCTGTAAACATGGAAATATCTACACTGCTATCTGTATAAACATGGAAATATATACATCGTTATCTGCGTAAACATGGAAATATTTCGACCGCTATCCCTATAAACATGGAAATATATCCACCGCAGTCTCTATAAACATGGAAATATCCACACCACTATCTGTATAAACATGGAAATATCTACAATGCCATCTGTATAAACATGGAAACAGCCACACCGCTATCTGTATAAACATGGAAATATCTACACCACCATATGAATAAACTTGGAAATATCTACACCGATATCTCTAAAAATATGGAAATATCTACACCTCTATCTGCATAAACTTGGAAATATCTACACCGCCATCTGTTTAAACAAGGAAATATCTTCACCGCTATCAGTATAAACATGGAAATATCTCCACCGCTATCTGTATCAACATGGAAATAACATCGCTATCTCTATAAACATGGAAATAGCCACACCGCTATCTGTATAAACATGGAAATAACTACACTGCCATCTGTAAAAACATGGAAATATCTACACAATCATCTTTAGAAACATGGAAATATCTACATCTCCATCTGTATAAACATGGAAATATATACAATGCCATCTGTATACACATGGAAATATCAACACAGCCATCTGTATAAACTTGGAAATATCTACACCGCTATCTGTATAAACATGGAAATACCTTCACCGCTATCTATATAAACATGGAAATATCTACACCGCTATCTGTATAAACATGTAAATATCAACACCGCTATCTGTATAAACTTGGGAATATCTACACCACCATCTCTATAAACATGGAAATATCTCCAACGCTATCCTTATAAACCTAGAAATATCTCCACCGCTATCTGTAAAAACATGGAAATATCTCCACCGCTATCTGTATAAACATGGAAATATCTGCACCGCTATCTGTATAAACATGGAAATATCTACAACGCTATATGTATAAACATGGAAATATCTGCATTGCTATATGTATAAGTATGGAAATAACTACATCGCTATCTGTATAAACATGGAAATAGCCACACCGCTATCAGTATAAACATGGACATATCTACACCGCCATGTGTAAAAACATGGAAATATCTACACAGTCATCTGTAGAAACAAGGAAGTATCTACACCTCCATCTGTGTAAACATGGAATTATCTACACTGCCATCTGTATACACATGGAAATATCTACACGGCAATCTGTATAAACATGGAAATATCTACACCGCTATCTCTACAAACATGGAAATACCCACACCGCTATCTGTATAAACATGGAAATATCTAAACCGCTATCTGTATAAACATGGAAATATCTCCACCGCTATCTGTATAAACTTGGGAATATCTACACCGCCATCTCTATGAACATGGAAATATCTTCAACGCTATTGTTATAAACCTAGAAATATCTCCACCGCTATCTGTATAAACATGGAAATATCTACAACGCCATGTGTAAAAACATGGAAATATCTACATAGTCATCTGTAGAAACATGGAAATATCTAAATCTCCATCTGTATACACATGGAAATATCTCCACTGCCATCAGTATACACATGGAAATATCAACACAGCCATCTGTATAAACATGGAAATATCTACAGCGCTATCTGTGTAAACATGGAAATACCTACACCGCTATCTGTATAAACATGGAAATATCTACACCGCTATCTGTACAAACATGGAAATATCTCCACCACTATCTCTGTTAACATGGAATTATCTACACTTCTATCTGTATAAACATGGAAATATCTCCAACACAATCTGTATAAACATGGAAATTCCTACACCGCTATCTGTATAAACATGGAAATATCTACACCGCTATCTGTATAAACATGGAAATATCTACACCACTATCTGTATAAACATGGAAATATCTACATCTGTATCTGTATAAACATGGAAATATCTCCACTGCTATCTCTGTAAACATGGAAATATCTCCACCGCTATCTCCATAAACATGGAAATATCTACACCGCTATATTTATTAACATGGATATATCTACACCGCTATCTGCATAAATATGGAAATATCTACACCGCTATCTCTATAAACTTGGAAATAACTACACTGCTATCTGTATAAACATGGAAATATCTACAACGCTATCTCCATAAACATGGAAATATCTACACTACTATCTGCATAAACTTGGAAATATCTACACTGCCATCTGAATAAACATGGAAATAACTACACTGCCATCTGCATAAACATGGAAATATCTACACAGCCTTCTCTGTAAACATGGAAATATCTACACTGCTATCTGTATAAACATGGAAATATATACATCGTTATCTGCGTAAACATGGAAATATTTCGACCGCTATCCCTATAAACATGGAAATATATCCACCGCAGTCTCTATAAACATGGAAATATCCACACCACTATCTGTATAAACATGGAAATATCTACAATGCCATCTGTATAAACATGGAAACAGCCACACCGCTATCTGTATAAACATGGAAATATCTACACCACCATATGAATAAACTTGGAAATATCTACACCGATATCTCTAAAAATATGGAAATATCTACACCTCTATCTGCATAAACTTGGAAATATCTACACCGCCATCTGTTTAAACAAGGAAATATCTTCACCGCTATCTGTATAAACATGGAAATATCTCCACCGCTATCTGTATCAACATGGAAATAACATCGCTATCTCTATAAACATGGAAATAGCCACACCGCTATCTGTATAAACCTGGAAATAACTACACTGCCATCTGTAAAAACATGGAAATATCTACACAATCATCTTTAGAAACGTGGAAATATCTACATCTCCATCTGTATAAACATGGAAATATATACAATGCCATCTGTATACACATGGAAATATCAACACAGCCATCTGTATAAACTTGGAAATATCTACACCGCTATCTGTATAAACATGGAAATACCTTCACCGCTATCTATATAAACATGGAAATATCTACACCGCTATCTGTATAAACATGGAAATATCTACACCGCTATCTCTATAAACTTGGAAATAACTACACCGCTATCTGTACAAACATGGAAATATATACATCGCTATCTACATAAACATGGAAATATCTACACCACTATCTGCATAAATTTGGAAATATCTTCACTGCCATCTGTATAAACATGGAAATATCTACACTGCCATCTGCATAAAGCTGGAAAAATCTACACAGCCATATGAATAAACTTGGAAATATCTACACCGATATCTCTAAAAATATGGAAATATCTACACCGCTATCTGCATAAACTTGGAAATATCTACACCGCCATCTGTATAAACATGGAAAAATCTTCACCGCTATCTGTATAAACATGGAAATATCTACACCACTATCTGTATACACATGGAAATATCTATAATTGTATCTGTATAAACATGGAAAAATCTCCACTGCTATCTCTGTAAACATGGAAATATCTCCACCGCTATCTCCATAAACATGGAAATATCTACACCGCTATATTTATTAACATGGAAATATCTACACTGCTATCTGAATAAATATGGAAATATCTACACCGCTATCTCTATAAACTTGGAAATAACTACACTGCTATCTGTATAAACATGGAAATATCTACAACGCTATCTCCATAAACATGGAAATATCTACACTACTATCTGCATAAACTTGGAAATATCTACACTGCCATCTGAATAAACATGGAAATATCTACACTGCCATCTGCATAAACATGGAAATACCTACACAGCCTTCTCTGTAAACATGGAAATATCTACACTGCTATCTGTATAAACATGGAAATATGTACATCGTTATCTGTGTAAACATGGAAATATTTCGAACGCTATCCCTATAAACATGGAAATATATCCACCGCAATCTCTATAAACATGGAAATATCAACACCACTATCTGCATAAACATGGAAATATCTACAATGCCATCTGTATAAACATGGAAACAGCCACACCACTATCTGTATAAACATGGAAATATCTACATCTGTATCTGTATAAACATGGAAATATCTCCACTGCTATCTCTGTAAACATGGAAATATCTCCACCGCTATCTCCATAAACATGGAAATATCTACAACTCTATATTTATTAACATGGAAATATCTACACTGCTATCTGAATAAATATGGAAATATCTACACCGCTATCTCTATAAACTTGGAAATAACTACACTGCTATCTGTATAAACATGGAAATATCTACAACGCTATCTCCATAAACATGGAAATATCTACACTACTATCTGCATAAACTTGGAAATATCTACACTGCCATCTGAATAAACATGGAAATATCTACACTGCCATCTGCATAAACATGGAAATACCTACACAGCCTTCTCTGTAAACATGGAAATATCTACACTGCTATCTGTATAAACATGGAAATATATACATCGTTATCTGCGTAAACATGGAAATATTTCGACCGCTATCCCTATAAACATGGAAATATATCCACCGCAGTCTCTATAAACATGGAAATATCTACAACACTATCTGTATAAACATGGAAATATCTACAATGCCATCTGTATAAACATGGAAACAGCCACACCGCTATCTGTATAAACATGGAAATATCTACACCACCATATGAATAAACTTGGAAATATCTACACCGATATCTCTAAAAATATGGAAATATCTACACCTCTATCTGCATAAACTTGGAAATATCTACACCGCCATCTGTTTAAACAAGGAAATATCTTCACCGCTATCAGTATAAACATGGAAATATCTCCACCGCTATCTGTATCAACATGGAAATAACATCGCTATCTCTATAAACATGGAAATAGCCACACCGCTATCTGTATAAACATGGAAATAACTACACTGCCATCTGTAAAAACATGGAAATATCTACACAATCATCTTTAGAAACATGGAAATATCTACATCTCCATCTGTATAAACATGGAAATATATACAATGCCATCTGTATACACATGGAAATATCAACACAGCCATCTGTATAAACTTGGAAATATCTACACCGCTATCTGTATAAACATGGAAATACCTTCACCGCTATCTATATAAACATGGAAATATCTACACCGCTATCTGTATAAACATGGAAATATCTACACCGCTATCTCTATAAACTTGGAAATAACTACACCGCTATCTGTACAAACATGGAAATATATACATCGCTATCTCCATAAACATGGAAATATCTACACCACTATCTGCATAAATTTGGAAATATCTTCACTGCCATCTGTATAAACATGGAAATATCTACACTGCCATCTGCATAAAGCTGGAAATATCTACACAGCCATATGAATAAACTTGGAAATATCTACACCGATATCTCTAAAAATATGGAAATATCTACACCGCTATCTGCATAAACTTGGAAATATCTACACCGCCATCTGTATAAACATGGAAATAACTTCACCGCTATCTGTATAAACATGGAAATATCTACACCACTATCTGTATACACATGGAAATATCTATAATTGTATCTGTATAAACATGGAAATATCTCCACTGCTATCTCTGTAAACATGGAAATATCTCCACCGCTATCTCCATAAACATGGAAATATCTACACCGCTATATTTATTAACATGGAAATATCTACACTGCTATCTGAATAAATATGGAAATATCTACACCGCTATCTCTATAAACTTGGAAATAACTACACTGCTATCTGTATAAACATGGAAATATCTACAACGCTATCTCCATAAACATGGAAATATCTACACTACTATCTGCATAAACTTGGAAATATCTACACTGCCATCTGAATAAACATGGAAATATCTACACTGCCATCTGCATAAACATGGAAATACCTACACAGCCTTCTCTGTAAACATGGAAATATCTACACTGATATCTGTATAAACATGGAAATATGTACATCGTTATCTGTGTAAACATGGAAATATTTCGAACGCTATCCCTATAAACATGGAAATATATCCACCGCAATCTCTATAAACATGGAAATATCAACACCACTATCTGCATAAACATGGAAATATCTACAATGCCATCTGTATAAACATGGAAACAGCCACACCGCTATCTGTATAAACATGGAAATATCTACACCACCATATGAATAAACTTGGAAATATCTACACCGATATCTCTAAAAATATGGAAATATCTACACCTCTATCTGCATAAACTTGGAAATATCTACACCGCCATCTGTTTAAACAAGGAAATATCTTCACCGCTATCTGTATAAACATGGAAATATCTCCACCGCTATCTGTATCAACATGGAAATAACATCGCTATCTCTATAAACATGGAAATAGCCACACCGCTATCTGTATAAACATGGAAATAACTACACTGCCATCTGTAAAAACATGGAAATATCTACACAATCATCTTTAGAAACATGGAAATATCTACATCTCCATCTGTATAAACATGGAAATATATACAATGCCATCTGTATACACATGGAAATATCAACACAGCCATCTGTATAAACTTGGAAATATCTACACCGCTATCTGTATAAACATGGAAATACCTTCACCGCTATCTATATAAACATGGAAATATCTACACCGCTATCTCTATAAACTTGGAAATAACTACACCGCTATCTGTACAAACATGGAAATATATACATCGCTATCTCCATAAACATGGAAATATCTACACCACTATCTGCATAAATTTGGAAATATCTTCACTGCCATCTGTATAAACATGGAAATATCTACACTGCCATCTGCATAAAGCTGGAAATATCTACACAGCCATATGAATAAACTTGGAAATATCTACACCGATATCTCTAAAAATATGGAAATATCTACACCGCTATCTGCATAAACTTGGAAATATCTACACCGCCATCTGTATAAACATGGAAAAATCTTCACCGCTATCTGTATAAACATGGAAATATCTCCACCTCTATCTGTATAAACATGGAAGTAACTACATCGCTATCTCTATAAACATGGAAATAGCCACACCGCTATCTGTATAAACATGGAAATATCTACACTGCCATCTGTAAATACATGGAAATATCTAAACAGTCATCTGAAGAAACATGGAAATATCTACATCTCCATCTGTATAAACATGGAAATATATACAATGCCATCTGTATACACATGGAAATATCAACACAGCCATCTGTATAAACTTGGAAATATCTACACCGCTATCTGTATAAACATGGAAATACCTTCACCGCTATCTATATAAACATGGAAATATCTACACCGCTATCTGTATAAACATGGAAATATCTACACCGCTTTCTCTATAAACTTGGAAATAACTACACCGCTATCTGTACAAACATGGAAATATATACATCGCTATCTCCATAAACATGGAAATATCTACACCACTATCTGCATAAATTTGGAAATATCTTCACTGCCATCTGCATAAACATGGAAATATCTACACTGCCATCTGCATAAAGCTGGAAATATCTACACAGCCATATGAATAAACTTGGAAATATCTACACCGATATCTCTAAAAATATGGAAATATCTACACCGCTATCTGCATAAACTTGGAAATATCTACACCGCCATCTGTATAAACATGGAAAAATCTTCACCGCTATCTGTATAAACATGGAAATATCTCCACCTCTATCTGTATAAACATGGAAGTAACTACATCGCTATCTCTATAAACATGGAAATAGCCACACCGCTATCTGTATAAACATGGAAATATCTACACTGCCATCTGTAAATACATGGAAATATCTAAACAGTCATCTGAAGAAACATGGAAATATCTACATCTCCATCTGTATAAACATGGAAATATATAGAATGCCATCTGTATACACATAGAAATATCAACACAGCCATCTGTATAAACATGGAAATATCTACACCGCTATCTGTATAAACATGGAAACACCTTCACCGCTATCTGTATAAACATGGAAATATCTACACCACTATCTGTATAAACATGGAAATATCTACACCGCTATCTATATAAACTTGGAAATATCTACACCGTCATCAGTATAAACATAGAAATACCTACACAGTCATCTGTAAAAACATGGAAATATCTACACCACTATCCGTATAAACATGGAAATGTCTACACTGCGATCTGTATAAACATGGAAATATCTACACAGCCATCTCTATAAACATGGAAATATCTACATCGCTATCTGTAAACATGGAAATAGCCACAACGTTTTCTGTATAAACATGGAAATATCTACACCGCCATCTGTAAAAACATGGAAATATCTACACAGTTATCTGTGTAAACATGGAATTATCTGCACCTCCATCTGTATAAACTTGAAAATATCTACACCGCTATCTGTATAAACATGTAAATATCAACACCGCTATCTGTATAAACTTGGGAATATCTACACCACCATCTCTATAAACATGGAAATATCTCCAACGCTATCGTTATAAACCTAGAAATGTCTCCACCGCTATCTGTATAAACATGGAAATATCTGCACCGCTATCTGTATAAACATGGAAATATCTACAACGCTATATGTATAAACACGGAAATATCTGCACCGCTATATGTATAAGCATGGAAATATCTACATCGCTATCTGTATAAACATGGAAATAGCCACACCGCTATCAGTATAAACATGGACATATCTACACCGCCATGTGTAAAAACATGGAAATATCTACACAGTCATCTGTAGAAACAAGGAAGTATCTACACCTCCATCTGTATAAACATGGAATTATCTACACTGCCATCTGTATACACATGGAAATATCTACACGGCAATCTGTATAAACATGGAAATATCTACACCGCTATCTCTACAAACATGGAAATACCCACACCGCTATCTGTATAAACATGGAAATATCTAAACCGCTATCTGTATAAACATGGAAATATCTCCACCGCTATCTGTATAAACTTGGGAATATCTACACCGCCATCTCTATGAACATGGAAATATCTTCAACGCTATTGTTATAAACCTAGAAATATCTCCACCGCTATCTGTATAAACATGGAAATCTCTACAACGCCATGTGTAAAAACATGGAAATATCTACATAGTCATCTGTAGAAACATGGAAATATCTAAATCTCCATCTGTATACACATGGAAATATCTCCACTGCCATCAGTATACACATGGAAATATCAACACAGCCATCTGTATAAACATGGAAATATCTACAGCGCTATCTGTGTAAACATGGAAATACCTACACCGCTATCTGTATAAACATGGAAATATCTACACCGCTATCTGTACAAACATGGAAATATCTCCACCACTATCTCTGTTAACATGGAATTATCTACACTTCTATCTGTATAAACATGGAAATATCTCCAACAGAATCTGTATAAACATGGAAATTCCTACATCGCTATCTGTATAAACATGGAAATATCTACACCGCTATCTGTATAAACATGGAAATATCTACACCACTATCTGTATAAACATGGAAATATCTACATCTGTATCTGTATAAACATGGAAATATCTCCACTGCTATCTCTGTAAACATGGAAATATCTCCACCGCTATCTCCATAAACATGGAAATATCTACACCGCTATATTTATTAACATGGATATATCTACACCGCTATCTGCATAAATATGGAAATATCTACACCGCTATCTCTATAAACTTGGAAATAACTACACTGCTATCTGTATAAACATGGAAATATCTACAACGCTATCTCCATAAACATGGAAATATCTACACTAATATCTGCATAAACTTGGAAATATCTACACTGCCATCTGAATAAACATGGAAATATCTACACTGCCATCTGCATAAACATGGAAATATCTACACAGCCTTCTCTGTAAACATGGAAATATCTACACTGCTATCTGTATAAACATGGAAATATATATATCGTTATCTGCGTAAACATGGAAATATTTCGACCGCTATCCCTATAAACATGGAAATATATCCACCACAGTCTCTATAAACATGGAAATATCTACACCACTATCTGTATAAACATGGAAATATCTACAATGCCATCTGTATAAACATGGAAACAGCCACACCGCTATCTGTATAAACATGGAAATATCTACACCACCATATGAATAAACTTGGAAATATCTACACCGATATCTCTAAAAATATGGAAATATCTACACCTCTATCTGCATAAACTTGGAAATATCTACACCGCCATCTGTTTAAACAAGGAAATATCTTCACCGCTATCTGTATAAACATGGAAATATCTTCACCGCTATCTGTATCAACATGGAAATAACATCGCTATCTCTATAAACATGGAAATAGCCACACCGCTATCTGTATAAACATGGAAATAACTACACTGCCATCTGTAAAAACATGGAAATATCTACACAATCATCTTTAGAAACATGGAAATATCTACATCTCCATCTGTATAAACATGGAAATATATACAATGCCATCTGTATACACATGGAAATATCAACACAGCCATCTGTATAAACTTGGAAATATCTACACCGCTATCTGTATAAACATGGAAATACCTTCACCGCTATCTATATAAACATGGAAATATCTACACCGCTATCTGTATAAACATGGAAATATCTACACCGCTATCTCTATAAACTTGGAAATAACTACACCGCTATCTGTACAAACATGGAAATATATACATCGCTATCTCCATAAACATGGAAATATCTACACCACTATCTGCATTAATTTGGAAATATCTTCACTGCCATCTGTATAAACATGGAAATATCTACACTGCCATCTGCATAAAGCTGGAAATATCTACACAGCCATATGAATAAACTTGGAAATATCTACACCGATATCTCTAAAAATATGGAAATATCTACACCGCTATCTGCATAAACTTGGAAATATCTACACCGCCATCTGTATAAACATGGAAAAATCTTCACCGCTATCTGTATAAACATGGAAATATCTCCACCTCTATCTGTATAAACATGGAAGTAACTACATCGCTATCTCTATAAACATGGAAATAGCCACACCGCTATCTGTATAAACATGGAAATATCTACACTGCCATCTGTAAATACATGGAAATATCTAAACAGTCATCTGAAGAAACATGGAAATATCTACATCTCCATCTGTATAAACATGGAAATATATACAATGCCATCTGTATACACATAGAAATATCAACACAGCCATCTGTATAAACATGGAAATATCTACACCGCTATCCGTATAAACATGGAAACACCTTCACCGCTATCTGTATAAACATGGAAATATCTACACCACTATCTGTATAAACATGGAAATATCTACACCGCTATCTATATAAACTTAGAAATATCTACAACGTCATCAGTATAAACATAGAAACACCTACACAGTCATCTGTAAAAACATGGAAATATCTACACCACTATCCGTATAAACATGGAAATGTCTACACTGCGATCTGTATAAACATGGAAATATCTACACAGCCATCTCTATAAACATGGAAATATCTACATCGCTATCTGTAAACATGGAAATAGCCACAACGTTTTCTGTATAAACATGGAAATATCTACACCGCCATCTGTAAAAACATGGAAATATCTACACAGTTATCTGTGTAAACATGGAATTATCTGCACCTCCATCTGTATAAACTTGAATATATCTACACCGCTATCTGTATAAACATGTAAATATCAACACCGCTATCTGTATAAACTTGGGAATATCTACACCACCATCTCTATAAACATGGAAATATCTCCAACGCTATCGTTACAAACCTAGAAATGTCTCCACCGCTATCTGTATAAACATGGAAATATCTCCACCGCTATCTGTATAAACATGGAAATATCTGCACCGCTATCTGTATAAACATGGAAATATCTACAACGCTATATGTATAAACACGGAAATATCTGCACCGAAATATATATAAACATGGAAATATCTACATCGCTATCTGTATAAACATGGAAATAGCCACACCGCTATCAGTATAAACATGGACATATCTACACCGCCATGTGTAAAAACATGGAAATATCTACACAGTCATCTGTAGAAACAAGGAAGTATCTACACCTCCATCTGTATAAACATGGAATTATCTACACTGCCATCTGTATACACATGGAAATATCTACACAGCAATCTGTATAAACATGGAAATATCTACACCGCTATCTCTACAAACATGGAAATACCCACACCGCTATCTGTATAAACATGGAAATATCTAAACCGCTATCTGTATAAACATGGAAATATCTCCACCGCTATCTGTATAAACTTGGGAATATCTACACCGCCATCTCTATGAACATGGAAATATCTTCAACGCTATTGTTATAAACCTAGAAATATCTCCACCGCTATCTGTATAAACATGGAAATCTCTACAACGCCATGTGTAAAAACATGGAAATATCTACAACGCTATATGTATAAACACGGAAATATCTGCACCGAAATATATATAAACATGGAAATATCTACATCGCTATCTGTATAAACATGGAAATAGCCACACCGCTATCAGTATAAACATGGACATATCTACACCGCCATGTGTAAAAACATGGAAATATCTACACAGTCATCTGTAGAAACAAGGAAGTATCTACACCTCCATCTGTATAAACATGGAATTATCTACACTGCCATCTGTATACACATGGAAATATCTACACGGCAATCTGTATAAACATGGAAATATCTACACCGCTATCTCTACAAACATGGAAATACCCACACCGCTATCTGTATAAACATGGAAATATCTAAACCGCTATCTGTATAAACATGGAAATATCTCCACCGCTATCTGTATAAACTTGGGAATATCTACACCGCCATCTCTATGAACATGGAAATATCTTCAACGCTATTGTTATAAACCTAGAAATATCTCCACCGCTATCTGTATAAACATGGAAATCTCTACAACGCCATGTGTAAAAACATGGAAATATCTACATAGTCATCTGTAGAAACATGGAAATATCTAAATCTCCATCTGTATACACATGGAAATATCTCCACTGCCATCAGTATACACATGGAAATATCAACACAGCCATCTGTATAAACATGGAAATATCTACAGCGCTATCTGTGTAAACATGGAAATACCTACACCGCTATCTGTATAAACATGGAAATATCTACACCGCTATCTGTACAAACATGGAAATATCTCCACCACTATCTCTGTTAACATGGAATTATCTACACTTCTATCTGTATAAACATGGAAATATCTCCAACAGAATCTGTATAAACATGGAAATTCCTACATCGCTATCTGTATAAACATGGAAATATCTACACCGCTATCTGTATAAACATGGAAATATCTACACCACTATCTGTATAAACATGGAAATATCTACATCTGTATCTGTATAAACATGGAAATATCTCCACTGCTATCTCTGTAAACATGGAAATATCTCCACCGCTATCTCCATAAACATGGAAATATCTACACCGCTATATTTATTAACATGGATATATCTACACCGCTATCTGCATAAATATGGAAATATCTACACCGCTATCTCTATAAACTTGGAAATAACTACACTGCTATCTGTATAAACATGGAAATATCTACAACGCTATCTCCATAAACATGGAAATATCTACACTAATATCTGCATAAACTTGGAAATATCTACACTGCCATCTGAATAAACATGGAAATATCTACACTGCCATCTGCATAAACATGGAAATATCTACACAGCCTTCTCTGTAAACATGGAAATATCTACACTGCTATCTGTATAAACATGGAAATATATATATCGTTATCTGCGTAAACATGGAAATATTTCGACCGCTATCCCTATAAACATGGAAATATATCCACCACAGTCTCTATAAACATGGAAATATCTACACCACTATCTGTATAAACATGGAAATATCTACAATGCCATCTGTATAAACATGGAAACAGCCACACCGCTATCTGTATAAACATGGAAATATCTACACCACCATATGAATAAACTTGGAAATATCTACACCGATATCTCTAAAAATATGGAAATATCTACACCTCTATCTGCATAAACTTGGAAATATCTACACCGCCATCTGTTTAAACAAGGAAATATCTTCACCGCTATCTGTATAAACATGGAAATATCTTCACCGCTATCTGTATCAACATGGAAATAACATCGCTATCTCTATAAACATGGAAATAGCCACACCGCTATCTGTATAAACATGGAAATAACTACACTGCCATCTGTAAAAACATGGAAATATCTACACAATCATCTTTAGAAACATGGAAATATCTACATCTCCATCTGTATAAACATGGAAATATATACAATGCCATCTGTATACACATGGAAATATCAACACAGCCATCTGTATAAACTTGGAAATATCTACACCGCTATCTGTATAAACATGGAAATACCTTCACCGCTATCTATATAAACATGGAAATATCTACACCGCTATCTGTATAAACATGGAAATATCTACACCGCTATCTCTATAAACTTGGAAATAACTACACCGCTATCTGTACAAACATGGAAATATATACATCGCTATCTCCATAAACATGGAAATATCTACACCACTATCTGCATTAATTTGGAAATATCTTCACTGCCATCTGTATAAACATGGAAATATCTACACTGCCATCTGCATAAAGCTGGAAATATCTACACAGCCATATGAATAAACTTGGAAATATCTACACCGATATCTCTAAAAATATGGAAATATCTACACCGCTATCTGCATAAACTTGGAAATATCTACACCGCCATCTGTATAAACATGGAAAAATCTTCACCGCTATCTGTATAAACATGGAAATATCTCCACCTCTATCTGTATAAACATGGAAGTAACTACATCGCTATCTCTATAAACATGGAAATAGCCACACCGCTATCTGTATAAACATGGAAATATCTACACTGCCATCTGTAAATACATGGAAATATCTAAACAGTCATCTGAAGAAACATGGAAATATCTACATCTCCATCTGTATAAACATGGAAATATATACAATGCCATCTGTATACACATAGAAATATCAACACAGCCATCTGTATAAACATGGAAATATCTACACCGCTATCCGTATAAACATGGAAACACCTTCACCGCTATCTGTATAAACATGGAAATATCTACACCACTATCTGTATAAACATGGAAATATCTACACCGCTATCTATATAAACTTAGAAATATCTACAACGTCATCAGTATAAACATAGAAACACCTACACAGTCATCTGTAAAAACATGGAAATATCTACACCACTATCCGTATAAACATGGAAATGTCTACACTGCGATCTGTATAAACATGGAAATATCTACACAGCCATCTCTATAAACATGGAAATATCTACATCGCTATCTGTAAACATGGAAATAGCCACAACGTTTTCTGTATAAACATGGAAATATCTACACCGCCATCTGTAAAAACATGGAAATATCTACACAGTTATCTGTGTAAACATGGAATTATCTGCACCTCCATCTGTATAAACTTGAATATATCTACACCGCTATCTGTATAAACATGTAAATATCAACACCGCTATCTGTATAAACTTGGGAATATCTACACCACCATCTCTATAAACATGGAAATATCTCCAACGCTATCGTTACAAACCTAGAAATGTCTCCACCGCTATCTGTATAAACATGGAAATATCTCCACCGCTATCTGTATAAACATGGAAATATCTGCACCGCTATCTGTATAAACATGGAAATATCTACAACGCTATATGTATAAACACGGAAATATCTGCACCGAAATATATATAAACATGGAAATATCTACATCGCTATCTGTATAAACATGGAAATAGCCACACCGCTATCAGTATAAACATGGACATATCTACACCGCCATGTGTAAAAACATGGAAATATCTACACAGTCATCTGTAGAAACAAGGAAGTATCTACACCTCCATCTGTATAAACATGGAATTATCTACACTGCCATCTGTATACACATGGAAATATCTACACAGCAATCTGTATAAACATGGAAATATCTACACCGCTATCTCTACAAACATGGAAATACCCACACCGCTATCTGTATAAACATGGAAATATCTAAACCGCTATCTGTATAAACATGGAAATATCTCCACCGCTATCTGTATAAACTTGGGAATATCTACACCGCCATCTCTATGAACATGGAAATATCTTCAACGCTATTGTTATAAACCTAGAAATATCTCCACCGCTATCTGTATAAACATGGAAATCTCTACAACGCCATGTGTAAAAACATGGAAATATCTACATAGTCATCTGTATAAACATGGAAATATCTAAATCTCCATCTGTATACACATGGAAATATCTCCACTGCCATCAGTATACACATGGAAATATCAACACAGCCATCTGTATAAACATGGAAATATCTACAGCGCTATCTGTGTAAACATGGAAATACCTACACCGCTATCTGTATAAACATGGAAATATCTACACCGCTATCTGTACAAACATGGAAATATCTCCACCACTATCTCTGTTAACATGGAATTATCTACACTTCTATCTGTATAAACATGGAAATATCTCCAACAGAATCTGTATAAACATGGAAATTCCTACACCGCTATCTGTATAAACATGGAAATATCTACACCGCTATCTGTATAAACATGGAAATATCTACACCACTATCTGTATAAACATGGAAATATCTACATCTGTATCTGTATAAACATGGAAATATCTCCACTGCTATCTCTGTAAACATGGAAATATCTCCACCGCTATCTCCATAAACATGGAAATATCTACACCGCTATATTTATTAACATGGATATATCTACACCGCTATCTGCATAAATATGGAAATATCTACACCGCTATCTCTATAAACTTGGAAATAACTACACTGCTATCTGTATAAACATGGAAATATCTACAACGCTATCTCCATAAACATGGAAATATCTACACTACTATCTGCATAAACTTGGAAATATCTACACTGCCATCTGAATAAACATGGAAATATCTACACTGCCATCTGCATAAACATGGAAATATCTACACAGCCTTCTCTGTAAACATGGAAATATCTACACTGCTATCTGTATAAACATGGAAATATATACATCGTTATCTGCGTAAACATGGAAATATTTCGACCGCTATCCCTATAAACATGGAAATATATCCACCGCAGTCTCTATAAACATGGAAATATCTACACCACTATCTGTATAAACATGGAAATATCTACAATGCCATCTGTATAAACATGGAAACAGCCACACCGCTATCTGTATAAACATGGAAATATCTACACCACCATATGAATAAACTTGGAAATATCTACACCGATATCTCTAAAAATATGGAAATATCTACACCTCTATCTGCATAAACTTGGAAATATCTACACCGCCATCTGTTTAAACAAGGAAATATCTTCACCGCTATCTGTATAAACATGGAAATATCTCCACCGCTATCTGTATCAACATGGAAATAACATCGCTATCTCTATAAACATGGAAATAGCCACACCGCTATCTGTATAAACATGGAAATAACTACACTGCCATCTGTAAAAACATGGAAATATCTACACAATCATCTTTAGAAACATGGAAATATCTACATCTCCATCTGTATAAACATGGAAATATATACAATGCCATCAGTATACACATAGAAATATCAACACAGCCATCTGTATAAACATGGAAATATCTACACCGCTGTCTGTATAAACATGGAAACACCTTCACCGCTATCTGTATAAACATGGAAATATCTACACCACTATCTTTATAAACATGGAAATATCTACACCGCTATCTATATAAACTTGGAAATATCTACACCGTCATCAGTATAAACATAGAAATACCTACACAGTCATCTGTAAAATCATGGAAATATCTACACCACTATCCGTATAAACATGGAAATGTCTACACTGCGATCTGTATAAACATGGAAATATCTACACAGCCATCTCTATAAACATGGAAATATCTACATCGCTATCTGTAAACATGGAAATAGCCACACCGTTTTCTGTATAAACATGGAAATATCTACACCGCCATCTGTAAAAACATGGAAATATCTACACAGTTATCTGTGTAAACATGGAATTATCTGCACCTCCATCTGTATGAACATGAAAATATCTACACCGCTATCTGTATAAACATGTAAATATCAACACCGCTATCTGTATAAACTTGGGAATATCTACACCACCATCTCTATAAACATGGAAATATCTCCAACGCTATCCTTATAAACCTAGAAATATCTCCACCGCTATCTGTATAAACATGGAAATATCTCCACCGCTATCTGTATAAACATGGAAATATCTGCACCGCTATCTGTATAAACATGGAAATATCTACAACGCTATATGTATAAACACGGAAATATCTGCACCGCTATATGTATAAGCATGGAAATATCTACATCGCTATCTGTATAAACATGGAAATAGCCACACCGCTATCAGTATAAACATGGACATATCTACACCGCCATGTGTAAAAACATGGAAATATCTACACAGTCATCTGTAGAAACAAGGAAGTATCTACACCTCCATCTGTATAAACATGGAATTATCTACACTGCCATCTGTATACACATGGAAATATCTACACAGCAATCTGTATAAACATGGAAATATCTACACCGCTATCTCTACAAACATGGAAATACCCACACCGCTATCTGTATAAACATGGAAATATCTAAACCGCTATCTGTATAAACATGGAAATATCTCCACCGCTATCTGTATAAACTTGGGAATATCTACACCGCCATCTCTATGAACATGGAAATATCTTCAACGCTATTGTTATAAACCTAGAAATATCTCCACCGCTATCTGTATAAACATGGAAATCTCTACAACGCCATGTGTAAAAACATGGAAATATCTACATAGTCATCTGTATAAACATGGAAATATCTAAATCTCCATCTGTATACACATGGAAATATCTCCACTGCCATCAGTATACACATGGAAATATCAACACAGCCATCTGTATAAACATGGAAATATCTACAGCGCTATCTGTGTAAACATGGAAATACCTACACCGCTATCTGTATAAACATGGAAATATCTACACCGCTATCTGTACAAACATGGAAATATCTCCACCACTATCTCTGTTAACATGGAATTATCTACACTTCTATCTGTATAAACATGGAAATATCTCCAACAGAATCTGTATAAACATGGAAATTCCTACACCGCTATCTGTATAAACATGGAAATATCTACACCGCTATCTGTATAAACATGGAAATATCTACACCACTATCTGTATAAACATGGAAATATCTACATCTGTATCTGTATAAACATGGAAATATCTCCACTGCTATCTCTGTAAACATGGAAATATCTCCACCGCTATCTCCATAAACATGGAAATATCTACACCGCTATATTTATTAACATGGATATATCTACACCGCTATCTGCATAAATATGGAAATATCTACACCGCTATCTCTATAAACTTGGAAATAACTACACTGCTATCTGTATAAACATGGAAATATCTACAACGCTATCTCCATAAACATGGAAATATCTACACTACTATCTGCATAAACTTGGAAATATCTACACTGCCATCTGAATAAACATGGAAATATCTACACTGCCATCTGCATAAACATGGAAATATCTACACAGCCTTCTCTGTAAACATGGAAATATCTACACTGCTATCTGTATAAACATGGAAATATATACATCGTTATCTGCGTAAACATGGAAGTATTTCGACCGCTATCCCTATAAACATGGAAATATATCCACCGCAGTCTCTATAAACATGGAAATATCTACACCACTATCTGTATAAACATGGAAATATCTACAATGCCATCTGTATAAACATGGAAACAGCCACACCGCTATCTGTATAAACATGGAAATATCTACACCACCATATGAATAAACTTGGAAATATCTACACCGATATCTCTAAAAATATGGAAATATCTACACCTCTATCTGCATAAACTTGGAAATATCTACACCGCCATCTGTTTAAACAAGGAAATATCTTCACCGCTATCTGCATAAACATGGAAATATCTCCACCGCTATCTGTATCAACATGGAAATAACATCGCTATCTCTATAAACATGGAAATAGCCACACCGCTATCTGTATAAACATGGAAATAACTACACTGCCATCTGTAAAAACATGGAAATATCTACACAATCATCTTTAGAAACATGGAAATATCTACATCTCCATCTGTATAAACATGGAAATATATACAATGCCATCTGTATACACATGGAAATATCAACACAGCCATCTGTATAAACTTGGAAATATCTACACCGCTATCTGTATAAACATGGAAATACCTTCACCGCTATCTATATAAACATGGAAATATCTACACCGCTATCTGTATAAACATGGAAATATCTACACCGCTATCTCTATAAACTTGGAAATAACTACACCGCTATCTGTACAAACATGGAAATATATACATCGCTATCTCCATAAACATGAAAATATCTACACCACTATCTGCATAAATTTGGAAATATCTTCACTGCCATCTGTATAAACATGGAAATATCTACACTGCCATCTGCATAAAGCTGGAAATATCTACACAGCCATATGAATAAACTTGGAAATATCTACACCGATATCTCTAAAAATATGGAAATATCTACACCGCTATCTGCATAAACTTGGAAATATCTACACCGCCATCTGTATAAACATGGAAAAATCTTCACCGCTATCTGTATAAACATGGAAATATCTCCACCTCTATCTGTATAAACATGGAAGTAACTACATCGCTATCTCTATAAACATGGAAATAGCCACACCGCTATCTGTATAAACATGGAAATATCTACACTGCCATCTGTAAATACATGGAAATATCTAAACAGTCATCTGAAGAAACATGGAAATATCTACATCTCCATCTGTATAAACATGGAAATATATACAATGCCATCTGTATACACATGGAAATATCAACACAGCCATCTGTATAAACTTGGAAATATCTACACCGCTATCTGTATAAACATGGAAATACCTTCACCGCTATCTATATAAACATGGAAATATCTACACCGCTATCTGTATAAACATGGAAATATCTACACCGCTATCTCTATAAACTTGGAAATAACTACACCGCTATCTGTACAAACATGGAAATATATACATCGCTATCTCCATAAACATGGAAATATCTACACCACTATCTGCATAAATTTGGAAATATCTTCACTGCCATCTGTATAAACATGGAAATATCTACACTGCCATCTGCATAAAGCTGGAAATATCTACACAGCCATATGAATAAACTTGGAAATATCTACACCGATATCTCTAAAAATATGGAAATATCTACACCGCTATCTGCATAAACTTGGAAATATCTACACCGCCATCTGTATAAACATGGAAAAATCTTCACCGCTATCTGTATAAACATGGAAATATCTCCACCTCTATCTGTATAAACATGGAAGTAACTACATCGCTATCTCTATAAACATGGAAATAGCCACACCGCTATCTGTATAAACATGGAAATATCTACACTGCCATCTGTAAATACATGGAAATATCTAAACAGTCATCTGAAGAAACATGGAAATATCTACATCTCCATCTGTATAAACATGGAAATATATACAATGCCATCTGTATACACATAGAAATATCAACACAGCCATCTGTATAAACATGGAAATATCTACACCGCTATCTGTATAAACATGGAAACACCTTCACCGCTGTCTGTATAAACATGGAAATATCTACACCACTATCTGTATAAACATGGAAATATCTACACCGCTATCTATATAAACTTGGAAATATCTACACCGTCATCAGTATAAACATAGAAATACCTACACAGTCATCTGTATAAACATGGAAATATCTAAACCGCTATCTGTATAAACATGGAAATATCTCCACCGCTATCTGTATAAACTTGGGAATATCTACACCGCCATCTCTATGAACATGGAAATATCTTCAACGCTATCGTTATAAACCTAGAAATGTCTCCACCGCTATCTGTATAAACATGGAAATATCTCCACCGCTATCTGTATAAACATGGAAATATCTGCACCGCTATCTGTATAAACATGGAAATATCTACAACGCTATATGTATAAACACGGAAATATCTGCACCGAAATATATATAAACATGGAAATATCTACATCGCTATCTGTATAAACATGGAAATAGCCACACCGCTATCAGTATAAACATGGAAATATCTACACCGCCATGTGTAAAAACATGGAAATATCTACACAGTCATCTGTAGAAACAAGGAAGTATCTACACCTCCATCTGTATAAACATGGAATTATCTACACTGCCATCTGTATACACATGGAAATATCTACACGGCAATCTGTATAAACATGGAAATATCTACACCGCTATCTCTACAAACATGGAAATACCCACACCGCTATCTGTATAAACATGGAAATATCTAAACCGCTATCTGTATAAACATGGAAATATCTCCACCGCTATCTGTATAAACTTGGGAATATCTACACCGCCATCTCTATGAACATGGAAATATCTTCAACGCTATTGTTATAAACCTAGAAATA
This sequence comes from Pan paniscus, assembly GCF_029289425.2. Lineage (NCBI taxonomy): Eukaryota > Metazoa > Chordata > Mammalia > Primates > Hominidae > Pan > Pan paniscus. Next base: position 7,885,237 of record NC_073256.2, read on the forward strand.
TCTCCACCGCTATCTGTATAAACATGGAAATATCTACAACGCCATGTGTAAAAACATGGAAATATCTACATAGTCATCTGTAGAAACATGGAAATATCTAAATCTTCATCTGTATACACATGGAAATATCTCCACTGCCATCAGTATACACATGGAAATATCAACACAGCCATCTGTATAAACATGGAAATATCTACAGCGCTATCTGTATAAACATGGAAATAACTACACCGCTATCTGTATAAACATGGAAATATCTACACCGCTATCTGTACAAACATGGAAATTTCTCCACCACTATCTCTGTTAACATGGAATTATCTACACTTTTATCTGTATAAACATGGAAATATCTCCAACACAATCTGTATAAACATGGAAATTCTTACACCGCTATCTGTATAAACATGGAAATATCTACACCGCTATCTGTATAAACATGGAAATATCTACACCACTATCTGTATAAACATGGAAATATCTACATCTGTATCTGTATAAACCTGGAAATATTTCCACTGCTTTCTCTGTAAACATGGAAATATCTCCACCGCTATCTCCATAAACATGGAAATATCTACACCGCTATATTTATTAACATGGATATATCAACACCGCTATCTGCATAAATATGGAAATATCTACACCGCTATCTCTATAAACTTTGAAATATCTACACTGCTATCTGTATAAACATGGAAATATCTACAACGCTATCTCCATAAACATGGAAATATCTACACTACTATCTGCATAAACTTGGAAATATCTACACTGCCATCTGAATAAACATGGAAATATCTACACAGCCATCTGCATAGACATGGAAATATCTACACAGCCTTCTCTGTAAACATGGAAATATCTACACTGCTATCTGTATAAACTTGGAAATATGTACATCGTTATCTGTGTAAACATGGAAATATTTCGACAGCTATCCCTATAAACATGGAAATATATCCACCGCAGTCTCTATAAACATGGAAATATCTACACCACTATCTGTATAAACATGGAAATATCTACAATGCCATCTGTATAAACATGGAAACAGCCACACCGCTATCTGTATAAACATGGAAATATCTACACCACCATATGAATAAACTTGGAAATATCTACACTGATATCTCTAAAAATATGGAAATATCTACACCTCTATCTGCATAAACTTGGAAATATCTACACCGCCATCTGTTTAAACAAGGAAATATCTTCACCGCTATCTGTATAAACATGGAAATATCTCCACCGCTATCTGTATCAACATGGAAATAACATCGCTATCTCTATAAACATGGAAATAGCCACACCGCTATCTGTATAAACATGGAAATAACTACACTGCCATCTGTAAAAACATGGAAATATCTACACAATCATCTTTAGAAACATGGAAATATCTACATCTCCATCTGTATAAACATGGAAATATATACAATGCCATCTGTGTACACATGGAAATATCAACACAGCCATCTGTATAAACTTGGAAATATCTACACCGCTATCTGTATAAACATGGAAATACCTTCACCGCTATCTATATAAACATGGAAATATCTACACCGCTATCTGTATAAACATGGAAATATCTACACCGCTATCTCTATAAACTTGGAAATAACTACACCGCTATCTGTACAAACATGGAAATATATACATCGCTATCTCCATAAACATGGAAATATCTACACCACTATCTGCATAAATTTGGAAATAAATTCACTGCCATCTGTATAAACATGGAAATATCTACACTGCCATCTGCATAAAGCTGGAAATATCTACACAGCCATATGAATAAACTTGGAAATATCTACACCGATATCTCTAAAAATATGGAAATATCTACACCGCTATCTGCATAAACTTGGAAATATCTACACCGCCATCTGTATAAACATGGAAAAATCTTCACCGCTATCTGTATAAGCATGGAAATATCTCCAACGCTATCGTTATAAACCTAGAAATGTCTCCACCGCTATCTGTATAAACATGGAAATATCTCCACCGCTATCTGTATAAACATGTAAATATCAACACCGCTATCTGTATAAACTTGGGAATATTTACACCACCATCTCTATAAACATGGAAATATCTCCAACGCTATCCTTATATACCTACAAATATCTCCACCGCTATCTGTATAAACATGGAAATATCTCCACCGCTATCTGTATAAACATGGAAATATCTGCACCGCTATCTGTATAAACATGGAAATATCTACAACGCTATATGTATAAACACGGAAATATCTCCACCGCTATATGTATAAGCATGGAAATATCTACATCGCTATCTGTATAAACATGGAAATAGCCACACCGCTATCAGTATAAACATGGACATATCTACACCGCCATGTGTAAAAACATGGAAATATCTACACAGTCATCTGTAGAAACAAGGAAGTATCTACACCTCCATCTGTATAAACATGGAATTATCTACACTGCCATCTGTATACACATGGAAATATCTACACGGCAATCTGTATAAACATGGAAATATCTACACCGCTATCTCTACAAACATGGAAATACCCACACCGCTATCTGTATAAACATGGAAATATCTAAACCGCTATCTGTATAAACATGGAAATATCTCCACCGCTATCTGTATAAACTTGGGAATATCTACACCGCCATCTCTATGAACATGGAAATATCTTCAACGCTATTGTTATAAACCTAGAAATATCTCCACCGCTATCTATATAAACATGGAAATCTCTAAAACGCCATGTGTAAAAACATGGAAATATCTACATAGTCATCTGTAGAAACATGGAAATATCTAAATCTCCATCTGTATACACATGGAAATATCTCCACTGCCATCAGTATACACATGGAAATGTCATCACAGTCATCTGTATAAACATGGAAATATCTACAGCGCTGTCTGTATAAACATGGAAATACCTTCACCGCTATCTGTATAAACATGGAAATATCTACACCGCTATCTGTACAAACATGGAAATATCTCCACCACTATATCTGTTAACATGGAATTATCTACACTTCTATCTGTATAAACATGGAAATATCTCCAACACAATCTGTATAAACATGGAAATTCCTACACCACTATCAGTATAAACATGGAAATATCTACACCGCTATCTGTATAAACATGGAAATATCTACACCACTATCTGTATAAACATGGAAATATCTACATCTGTATCTGTATAAACATGGAAATATCTCCACTGCTATCTCTGTAAACATGGAAATATCTCCACCGCTATCTCCATAAACATGGAAATATCTACACCACTATATTTATAAACATGGAAATATCTACACCGCTATCTGCATAAATATGGAAATATCTACACCGCTATCTCTATAAACTTGGAAATAACAACCCTGCTATCTGTATAAACATGGAAATATCTACAACGCTATCTCCATAAACATGGAAATATCTACACTACTATCAGCATAAACTTGGAAATATCTACACTGCCATCTGAATAAACATGGAAATATCTGCACTGCCATCTGCATAAACATGGAAATATCTACACAGCCTTCTCTGTAAACATGAAATATCTACACTGCTATCTGTATAAACATGGAAATATATACATCGTTATCTGTGTAAACATGGAAATATTTCGACCGCTATCCCTATAAACATGGAAATATATCCACCGCAACCTCTATAAACATGGAAATATCTACACCACTATCTGTATAAACATGGAAATATCTACAATGCCATCTGTATAAACATGGAAACAGCCACACCGCTATCTGTATAAACATGGAAATATCTACACCACCATATGAATAAACTTGGAAATATCTACAGCGATATCTCTAAAAATATGGAAATATCTACACTGCTATCTGCATAAACTTGGAAATATCTACACCGCCATCTGTTTAAACAAGGAAATATCTTCACCGCTATCTGCATAAACATGGAAATATCTCCACCGCTATCTGTATCAACATGGAAATAACATCGCTATCTCTATAAAAATGGAAATAGCCACACTGCTATCTGTATAAACATGGAAATATCTACACTGCCATCTGTAAAACCATGGAAATATCTACACAGTCATCTTTAGAAACATGGACATATCTACATCTCCATCTGTATAAACATGGAAATATATACAATGCCATCTGTATACACATGGAAATATCAACACAGCCATCTGTATAAACTTGGAAATATCTGCACCGCTATCTGTATAAACATGGAAATACCTTCACCGCTATCTATATAAACATGGAAATATCTACACCGCTATCTGTATAAACATGGAAATATCTACACCGCTATCTGTATAAACTTGGAAATATCTACACCGTCATCAGTATAAACATAGAAATACCTACACAATCATCTGTATAAACATGGAAATATCTACACCACTATCCGTATAAACATGGAAATGTCTTCACTGTGATCTGTATAAGCATGGAAATATCTACACAGCCATCTCTATAAACATGGAAATAACTACGTCGCTATCTGTATAAACATGGAAATAGCCACACCGTTTTCTGTATAAACATGGAAATATCTACACCGCCATCTGTCAAAAAATGGAAATATCTACACAGTTATCTGTGTAAACATGGAATTACCTACAACTCCATCTGTATAAACATGGAAATATCTACACCGCTATCTGTATATACTTGGGAATATCTACACCACCATCTCTATAAACATGGAAATATCTCCAACGCTATCGTTATAAACCTAGAAATATCTCCACCGCTATCTGTATAAACATGGAAATATCTCCACTGCTATCTGTATAAACATGGAAATATGTACACCGCTATCTGTATAAACATGGAAATATCTACAACGCTATATGTATAAACATGGAAATATCTGCACTGCTATATGTAAACATGGAAATATCTACATCGCTATCTGTATAAACATGGAAATAGCCACACCGCTATCAGTATAAACATGGAAATATCTACACCGCCTTGTGTAAAAACATGGAAATATCTACACAGTCATCTGTAGAAACAAGGAAGTATCTACACCTCCATCTGTATAAACATGGAAATACCTACACTGCCATCTGTATACATATGGAAATATCTTCATGGCAATCTGTATAAATATGGAAATATCTACTCCGCTATCTCTACAAACATGGAAATAACTACACCGCTATCTGTATAAACATGGAAATTTCTACACCGCTATCTGTATAAACATGGAAATATCTACACTGCCATCTGTATAAACATGGAAATATCTACACCGCTATCTGTATAAACATGGAAATATCTACACAAGTATCTGTATAAACATGGAAATATCTACATCTGTATCTGTATAAACATGGAAATATGTCCACTGCTATCTCTATAAACATGGAAATATCTCCACCGCTATCTCCATAAACATGGAAATATCTACACCGCTGTCTATATTAACATGGAAACATCTACACCGCTATCTGTATAAATAGGGAAATATCTATACCGCTATCTCTATAAACTTGGAAATAACTACACCGCTATCTGTACAAACATGGAAATATCTACATCGCTATCTCCATAAACATGGAAATATCTACACCACTATCTGCATAAATTTGGAAATATCTGCACTGCCATCTGTATAAACATGGAAATATCTACATTGCCATCTGCATAAAGCTGGAAATATCTACACAGCCATATGAATAAACTTGGAAGTATCTACACCGATATCTCTAAAAATATGGAAATATCTACACCGCTATCTGCATAAACTTGGAAATATCTACACCGCCATCTGTATAAACATGGAAATATCTTCCCCGCTATCTGTATAAACATGAAAATATCTCCACCTCTATCTGTATAAACATGGAAATAACTACATCGCTATCTCTATAAACATGGAAATAGCCACACCGCTATCTGTATAAACATGGAAATATCTACACCGCCATCTGTAAAAACATGGAAATGTCTACACAGTTATCTGTGTAAACATGGAATTATCTACACCTCCATCTGTATAAACATGGAAATATCTACACCGCTA